>NC_134358.1:521543814-521843814 GCF_048569485.1 Anomaloglossus baeobatrachus
GCCATTGTGAGGCTTCAAGCAGGATGTTCTCAGACAGAAGTGGTAAATGAGCTTAGAGTGTCATCAGCAAGTTGTATAGAGATACAGAGAGACTGGAATAGTCACTTAAAGGCATAGAAGTGGACGTCCTTTAGCCACATCCCACACTGTGAACAATTCTTTCGGAACCAGATGATGAATGGCACACAATTCCAGGCACATTTAATGGAGGTGAGAGGCACTCATGTGTCACATCAGACCATTCAAAACACTTTAGCACGTAGACCACAGTGATGTGATATACGTGCTAGACGACCTGCAAGGTACCGGACCATATCACCAGGTACAGGCATCGTCTATTCTGGATGAGGGACTAGTGGGCTTCCATGCTGTTCACTGATTTAAGTCAATTATTCACGTTGAGCAGAAATGATGGCCGCCAACGATGTTGGAGACGTCAAGGAGAGTGCTATGCATCAGCCACTTTTGGCACCAGAGGAGCCTTTGGTGGTGGTGGTGTTACACTGCGGGCAGCTGTGTCTGGTCAATACAGAACTGTCCTACACTGTGTGAATGATACAGTGACAGCCCCTGCTACTGGAATACCATCATTAATCCAGTCATTGAGCCTCTGCATGAACAACTCATACCTAATTTCATCTTCATGGACGACAAAGCTCCAGATCGAGGTTGCATCATTGGGGAACAACTGCTGGAGACTGGAGAACCTCAAATGGAGCGGCCTGAACTTTCTCCAGACCTGAATCCCATAGAAAACCAATGGGATTAGCTAAGTCACCGTGTAGAGACTGCAACTCTGTACCCCAGAACCTCAATGCCCTTCGAGAAGAGTGTGAAGCCTCAGCAGACAATAACTCCACTTGTGACTAGCAAAAGACATCATTGTCAGCTCTAATTGATGCTCAAGGCCACAAGTCAAGTTAAGTTATTGAAACATTGACTTTTTTTTGCGGGGGGAGGGGAGGAGGTAGACATATCCACTATTGTTGTTGACTTTTTTTTCAACAAAATTGTTTGAGATGTGAAAATTCCCATTGCATACTTCCGCTTAAATGCCCTATTTTCACGATTAAATATCACTGTAGTGTGAACTTTTTAGGTTTTCTAAAAATTTTCACCTAAAAGCTAAATATCCCTGACTTTTTGTGAGTAGTGTATAATTAAGCTTATCAAATACTCTTTTATGAAATGTTGCAGATGTCTTTTCTGCATGTGATACCTATTTTGATAAATATATAAGGAGTTACAATACCATGAAAGTATTCACACCCTATGAACTTTTCCACATGACACCCACAAACTGAAGTGTATTTTATTGGGATTTTATGTGAAATAAAGTAAGTGCAAAGTGTAAGAGAAAAGTATACAGTATATGGTTTTCTAAAGAACTTAAAAATGTAAATCTGAAAATTGTGAGGTGCATTTGTATGCATTCCTCTTGAGTCAATACTTTGAAGGACCAAAATTTCACTACAATTACTGCTGCCTGTTTTTGAGGGACGTCTCTACCAGCTTTCCACATCTATAGGCTGAAGTTTTTGCCTTTTCTTCTATGTAAACTCACTTTAGCTCCGTGAGATTGGATGGAGATGTCTGAACAGTAATTTTCAAGTCTTGCTACAGATTCTCAGTGGGATTTAGGTCTGGACTGTGACTGTGCCATTCACACTCCTGAATAATCTTTGATCTAAAACCCTCCATTGGAGCTCTTGGCAGGATGTTTAGGGTTGTTGTCCTGCTGGAAGGTGAACCGAAACCCCAGTCTCAAGCCTTTTACAGCCTCTAACATGTTTTCCTCCAGGATTGCCCTGTATATAGCTCCATCTTCTCATCAACTCTGACCAGAGTCCCTGCCTCTGCTGAAGAAAAGCCTCCCCGCAGCATGATGCTGCCACCACCATGTGTGATGAAGGGAATGAGTTTTCTCATCGTGTGCAGTGATATTTGTCACCACACAAAGCATTTTGCCTTTAGTCCAAAAAGTTCTACTTTTGGCTCATTTGCCCAGGAACACCTTCTTCCACATACAAGCTGTGTCCCCAAATGTTTTTTTTTTGTTTTTTTTTTTTTTACAAAGTACAAACAAGATTTTTTATGACTTGCTTTCAACTATTACTTTATTGTTGCCACTCTTCTAAAGAAGGCCAGATTTGTGGCGTATTTGACCAATAGTCATCCTGTGGACAGATTCTCCACCTGAGCTGTTGATCTCTGCAGCTCCTCCAGCGTGACCATGGGCCTTCTTGGCTGCTTCTCTATTTAGTGGTCTCCTTGCTTGGGATGTAACTTTGTGAGGACGGCCATGTAATGGTAGGTTTGCAGTTGTGCCATACTCCTTCCATTTTTTTTTAAAATTTTTATTATGAATTGAACAGTTTGTTTTTTTTTAACCTAACCCCGCTTTACTCTTCTCCACAACTTTATCCCTGACTTGCCTAGTGTGTTCCTTGGTTTTCATGGTAAGGTTGAATCCCAATGTCCCCAAACAAATCTCTGAAACATTCATAGAACAGCTGTAGTTTTACCAAGAATAAATGAAGCACAGGTGGACACCATTTACTATTTAGGTAACTTCAGAAGACAATTGGTTACTCAGGATTTTATTTAGGTGGGGGGGAAGAAATCAGACTACAGGAGGCTGAATGTAAATTCACATTACAATTTTTATAATTTCCTTTAAGTAGCAAGTTTTCGTGAAATGTAGAGTTCGTAGGTCACTGAAAGATATTTAAAATTGGAGTTGTATAAGAAGGAAGAAAAGAAAAAAAAAAAAAAAAAAAAAAAGTTAAAATGGGGTGTGAATACTTTTTCAATACACTGTATGTATACATCCTGGATATGAAGTGTGCAAGGTGTATTATAAAACAACACCGGAACAGCAGGCATATGCAAGGCTCCTAATGAAATTCTATACCCCATCCGCAATCTAAAAAGTAATATAATAAAAAGGTATATTAAATTTACGGTAAGTTCTTGCCTTTAAATGTATACATCATTTACATTTTAGCAAAATCAGATTAAAAAAAAACAAAAAAAAAAATCCACTTTTTTCCCCTCCCCAAGAAACTTTGCAAAAAAGGAAAACCACACAGTATACAAATTTAGAAGTTTCCCACCAACCCCGGTGAATAGGCGGTCGGCTTTTATACACCAGGCAGTGAATAGAGACTTCTTCACAATAACATTCTACGAGGTACATCGAACAAACTGTATAGATAACGGAGGCCTTTGTAACGCGCTTTCACTTCTCTGACACACAACAGCTCATTAAAGAATTCACTAACTGTAGATGTAGCACTTTCTGAAAACTTTCTACAGTTACAGAAGTGAGAAAAAAAAAAAAACATTTTTGTAATCAGAGGTAGACAAATTGGCTGACACATGTATGGGCAAAGAGATAAACATTGAAACCCAATATCCCAATCGCCAGAATGCCAATCTCTCTATACAAGGTAATATGATCAAAAGCTGTCACAAAAATTATATTGTAAGCCAAATGTCCACATAAAGAACCAGGGAAGAGAGTACAAGGCTCAAAATTAAAGAAAAGGAAAAAAAAAAAAAAAAAGTTTTTTCTTTTTATTCCCAATTTTAAGAGTTTGGCATTTGTTCATCTTGACTAGTTCTGCTCATAATTTTAAACTAAATAAATATTAGAAAAAAGTATTGCAAAGAGAAATTCCAAAAGACAAAGATGAGGTCATATAACCATCAGAAAATGTGCTATTGGCCACCAACTTTTTGGGAAGTTTCCCAATCAAGAAATCAAAAAGAGGAAACAGAAAAAAAAAAAAAAAACACCAGTAAATATTTTCTAATTTGTAAAGCCAGTGGCACCACTTTCTGACACATACATGGGGTAGTTGCACACCTGAACTTTTCCCGTCGCTTTTCTGCCAGTGTTTTTTTGGGGTTTTTTTTTTGGTTTTTTTTTTAAACCAAGTCAAATTCATCTAGGAGATCTTTATTTAAAAATATCCTCTACCTCTCGGAGGCGGAGGAGTCAACAAAGTCGTGGAGTTATTTTTGGGTGGTGTCTGAGTCGGCAGAAATGTAAAGACTCTGGTTAAAGAAACCAAAAACAAACCCATTCAAATAGCCATAAAAACAGTAATAATGCTCATTAACCATCAGCGTAATAGATAAATATCAATACATTTTATGGTCTATCAAATAAAATATAAGAGGGGTGATCCAGTGAAAGTCACCGATCCAGCACAGGGTAGGCGATAACTTACTGACTGCTGGGACCCGCACCGATCGGCAGAAGGGTCAACTTTTATCCCAATTACGAAATTGAGCAGCAGGTAGGACACTTGACTGCCGATACATTCATTCTCTATGGGGCTACCGGGAAAATCTGGGGTCACTATGGCCTTGTACAGGTCAGTTTATCAGAGGGACAGTAGGTCTATGTTAACAGAGTTAAGCAAAAATATTGGCAAAACCGTGACCCAGAGGTCAAGTCGATAGTCCTTGGTCACCGGACCAGTGACCTGGTTACTTCCACCATCTATGGGTTCCTGAGCACTTCTTCAGATTAGTAAACCCCACTTTCCAATTGCATGCATGACATGGCAGGAGCCTACTGCCGGTAGAAGGGTCTCAGAGTCCTAGACATTTTTGCGCAGCTCTATTAAAACCCAATTTATTTTTTTTCCCTCAAAGCAGGTTAAAAACAAAAAAAAAAAAAAAACAGTCCTCCCAATGGAACAAAACCGTACGTTAAACGTTCTGGAATTTTGGTGTTAACACTTTCATAGTTACATAGTTACTTAGGTTAAAAAAAAAAAAAAAAAAAAAGAAGACCTAGGTCCATCTAGTTCAACCTTTCGTGTTTTTTTTGTGTTTTTTTTTAAAAAAAGGAAAAAGGAGAAAATATTTACTAATTTTCCACCTATAAAAATGACTCATCCTCACATCATGTGAACATTTATCCTGGAATTCTTTAATACCCGAGGTATGGAAAGCTCCGATCCAGAACATTTATAGGTCAGTTACTTTGCATCTTCTCTTTGATGACATCAAATTAAATAACCTGGCTCGCCGTCCATAAATTCTTCATAAAGGAAAAAAAAAATGGCAGTCTGACATATTACTGGCAGAAAGCAGCATTTGCCGGTGCTCAGTGATAGGTGTCGGGAGGTTATCACAAGTCTGCAAGATATAAAACTTTAATATGCGTCCGTTCCAAGCCAATAATTCCATCGGATTCGTCATCAGCAGGATTTAATGTAAAATCAGCCCCGGATACTAAAGATGTATTTAAGAACATTAAAATTGATAAAATAGACTGGAAGGCAATATTACTTTGGGCAGAACGAATGATCTTGTATGTAAAGGATGTGACCACTAGTAATAAAAAAGGTATGGCAGGCAAAAAAAAAAAATATATAAATAAAAAAAAAAATAAAATTACTGCCTACCCAGTAAATGGGTTAGGTTATGCATTAGGTTGTTGGGGGTACAACAGATTGTTCGAGCTTAAGCAGGAGAAACATGGTGCGTGTGGTTCAAATGGTTGGTGATCAATCGCATGTATGTGCCACCGCTTATACCATTAGCCCTGGTGTGTGGTGGCAGAAGAGTGAGTTAACGGGTGCGCAGCCAGCGAGCAATGGAGGTTTAAGTGGTAGAACCTGGACCAACCTTGTCTATCTGCAGAGTAGAAGTGATAAAATGTTTGCAGCTGGACCAGCCTTTTATTAATACTTTACATCTTGAGGATTTTGTGTTTTTGAGCAACACACTATATAAAGATCTCTTCTCTTGAGCATTAGCTGATCTGCAGGACCCGGAAGCGGCCGCTACACACAGACTAGATCAGCACAGCGCTATTCAATAATTATTGGTCCTTTAGGTTTTTAATGGTTTTATTTTATAGATTTCCATAGATCCATACTGTATTAATGTTTTGTGACAGAAACGGGAACTAATGCAGTATCTGATTGTCTGGATTCTTAATAAAGTTATACACACACACACACCTTAGTTTTTATTAACTGGCTTAGGCTAGGTTCACGTTTCCATTAAAATGTATCAGTCACAATCCGCGGCTCTGGTAAACAACGGCATCCGTTTAGCAGATTCCGTTGGGTCCCATAGACTTGTATTAGTGGCGGATTGCGATTGATGACCATGCATTGCATCCGCTGCGTCGGTCAGTCGTTTTTTGACTGACCGCCGGGCGGGAGCAACGCAGAATATAACGTTTTTGTGGCCGCCAAAATTAACGCGCTGTGCAGGAATCCGTCGCCATCCGTCACGCTTGTAATGGATGTCTATGGTGCTAGATTCCGTCGTAATCCGTCTTACAACAGAATCCAGCGCTGGATTCCGTCATGCTCTACTGAGCATGCCCAGCATGTTTGGCACACCCACTGGGCTGTCCCAAACACAAAACGGATCATGACTGATCCGTCAAAAAACGGACGCACAACGGATGTAACGGACGCGACGGATCAGTTTTTTCACAGGATTCCTGTGAAAGGAATCCGGTGAAAAACACATCCGTTGCGTCAGTTGACATCTAAAAAACGACTGATCCGTTGCTGACGGACCTGACGGATTTAAAACAACGGAAGTGTGAACCTAGCCTTAACTGTTTTGGGCATGGCGTTTACTTAAGCTTCACAGGAACCGCTGGATCTTCTTCCATCCTTCATGAGTACATCAACAGAGCTGGGGGATGTTAGAGACCTTGCGTTCCTCAACCTTCAGTTTGAGGAGCCCTCACAGATGCTCAATATGTAATATGGAGACACTTGGCCAGTCCAGCACCTTTATCCGGTTTCTTTAGCAAGGCAGTGGTCATCTTGGAGTTTTTGTCGCATCAGACCAATGAAGAAAAAAAAAAAAAAAAAAAGGTTCCAGTAATCCTCATCCTTAGGCTATGTGCCCACGGGAGCTCGCACTTGCGGATTTTGACGCAGAAAACCTGCGGCTTTGTCTGGATTTTTTTAGATAAATCCACAGGTTTCAGCAAGTACAGACACTCCCCATGTTATCCAATGGGACATGCTGTGGAATATGCTGCGGATGTCCTGCAGCCGCACGTAACTGTATATTAATTATTCCTGTGGAATTATCTGCAGAAATCCCGGCGCTCCACTATGGAGATAGAGGCCAGGACTTCCGCAGGTAAATTGCATGAATGTCCGCAGGTATTTTGCTGGAATCCCGCAGCTATGTATAGCTGTGGATTCCGGGGAGCTGCTGCGAGCTCCCGTGGGCACATAGCCTTAACTCTGCTTGTTTGCAGCAAACGGTTTACTTGCTTTTTTTAATGCATCATCTTTAGAAGAATGCCTCCTCCCGAGATGACAGCCATGCAGTGTGCAGCACGGACCAACTGACCCAAACACCTGTAACCTTTGCAGCACTCATTCTATTCTGAAAAGACTACCTTTGGATATGATGCTGAGCACAGGCACTCAACTTCTTTGGTCAACCATGACGAGGCCTGTTCTGAGGGGAATCTGTCTTGTGAAACCGCTGTATAGTCTTGGCCACTGTGCTGCAGCTCAGTGTCAGGCTGTTGGCAATCTTCTTATAGCCGAGGCCATCTCTATGTAGGGTAATAATTATTTTTTTCAGATCCTCAGAATTCCATGCTGAACTTCCAGTGACCAGTATGAGAGAGTGTGTGAGAGATACCACCACATGTAACATACCTGCTCTCCATCCACACCTGAGACCTTGTAACACTAATGAGTCACATGACACCTGGAGAGAAAATGGCTAATCAGGCACAATTTGACTTTTTCAGTTAGGGGTGTACTCACTTTTGTTGCCAGCGGTTTAGACATCAATGGCTGTGTGTTGGGTTATTTAGAGGAAAGACCAAGTTTACACTGTTAGCCTTAGCTATGTATAACCTCAGCTTGTATATGTGTCCACGGGAGAATGTAGCTGCGGATTTTTCTGCATCAAAATCCGCAGCTTTCCCGCAAAATCCGCACCTTTTCAAAGGTGCGGATTTGCCGTGGATTTACTGCGGAATTGCCGCGGATTTTGTGCGGGATTTTTTTCCCCAATTTTAAAGCCAAAATCCGGATGAAAATCCGCAACAATAATTGCCCTTTTGCAGATTTTTCCGGATCAAAATCCGCATGAAATCCACTGCGGAAAAATCCGCAGCGTGGGCACAGCATTTCCAAAATGCCATAGAAATGGCTGGGAAGTGCCTGAGCTGCAGATTTTCGGGAAATCCGCGGCTTTTCCGCGAGAAATCCGCGGCAAAATCCGCGCATTTTCCGCAGCGTGGGCACATAGCCTAAGGCTGCTTTCAAACATCCGGTTTTTGCTGAGTGGCACAATACGGCACTTTGCAGAAAAACGTAACCTTTGTTTGCCGCCGGTTGCATTTTTTCCCGCATAGACTTGCATTAGCACCGTATTGTGCCGCATAGCCTTGCGTCCGTTTTTTGCCGGATGCGGCATATTTAGCCCATGCGGCGGCCGGATGGAACATTGCCTGGCACGGTTTTTTGTGCGGCGAAAAAAACCCGCAATTTACAATGCAAGCCTATGGACGCCGGATGCGACAAAAACCGCATCCGGCCATTGGATGCGGTTTTTTTGCACTGCGCCTGCTCAGTATCAAGCCGCATCTGTCAAAAACCAGATGGGCCGCATAGAAAAACTTATGCAACGGATCTGTTTTTTCCGCCGCATCCATTGCATAGGTTTTTGAGCCACACTGCAAAAAACGGATGTGTGAAAGCAGCCTAAGACTGTACATGGTATCAAAGTGTCATATCCTCAGTGTTATCCCATGAAAAGATAATAAAATATGAGGGGTGTACTTAATTTGGTGATCGAGATACATATATGCACAAGAAAATAAAATATATGCCAACCATACTACCCAACGTAGCTTAGCTGAATAGAACCAGAGTATTACAAGAACTGGAATAATGCAGAAGAATCCGGCCGGCAGTGATAGCCGTCCACTAGCCCAAAATAAATCTCTATACAGAGAGCTGGCTGTAACAATGGACGGCTGGACCGGGCCTGAATTGTAAGATGACTGGTAATTTACCAAAGAGTGACCGCACTGGGGGAGGGGGCAAGAGGGACAACACATGCATCAATTTCCATGTCTGCAGGAGCTGGGAATGATGGGCTCACAAAGGAGCGGGGAGGACCCAGCTGTCACTCCAACATGCACAAGTGGGATACAAGGATTGAGGCCACGACTCCACCTCTGCTGGATAGAAAACCCAACGGAAAGAAAAAAAAAAAAAATCCACAACTTGTGGTTTGATGTTCACGATTGCCAAGAACAAAACTAAACCTCACAAGGCTACAGATACCGCGCTGGAGAACGTGTATTTAGGCTCCAGGCTCTGATATCTTTTCATATGGATACAAGCCCTTAGAGGCAGAGATCTGAGGGTCTGGAGGCAGCAGCAAAAGACGTCAACACTGCTTATGGATTCGGGACGCAACTTATCTTCTATGCAAGTCTATAATCTTTATTCTATGGAAAAAGAAAAAGAATATATTCTTATTGTAATTTGTGCTTTGTGGAATGCAGAAGAAATACCTGCAGTTCTGCTCCACTTTCAAGAGTTTTTTGTTTTCTTGCAGGACTGACAGATTTGCATGCATCGAGTTTAGAGTCATTGTGATCCATAAATATATAGTCTATTTTTTTAGAATAATTAAATTTTATTTTGCATTTTTGGGTGAGGGAAATGTAAGGGGGTGGGGGAACGTGACCCTAGCTTGCATCTTAAAAAAAAAAAAAAAAAAAATATATATATAAAACTTTATTTTATTTTTTTTTTTGAAGATTCAAGCTAGGGTCACGTTCCTCCACCTCTCACATTTCCTATCCTCAAAAGGCAAAAAATAAAATTAAATAAGCAATCACTCAAACTAATAAATATATTTATTGAGTGATTGCTTATTTAACTTAATTAGTATGAGTGCTTATTTAATTTTATTTTGCCTTTTGGGGGTGTGAAATGTGAGAGGTGGAGGAAGGTGACCCTGGCTTGACTTAAAAAAAAAAAAAAAGTGTTTAATAAAAAAAAATATAAAATATAATATATATAATAATATGAGATATATATATATAATAATATGATATATATTATATATATATATATATATATATATATATATATATATATATATATATATATATATATATATATAAATAATGATATATAATGATATATATATATATCTATCTATCTAAAATATATCTATATATATATCTATATATATCTAAAATATATCTATATATATATCTAAAATATATCTATATATATATCTAAAATATATCTATATATATATCTAAAATATATCTATATATATCTAAAATATATCTATATATATATCTATAATATATCTATATATATATCTAAAATATATCTATATATATCTATATATATCTATATATATATATATATCTATATATATCTATATATATCTATATATAATAATAATATGAGATATAGATATATATATATATATAGATATATATATAGATATATATCTATATCTATATCTATATATATAAAAAATGTAATATATATATGAAATATAATATATAATATATATTATATATTTTTATTTAAATTATTTTTTTTTTTTAGATGCAAGCTAGGGTCACGTTCCCCCACCCCATACATTTCCCTCCCCCAAAAGGCAAAATAAAATTAAGCAATCACTCATACGAATTATATAGATATTAGTATTTATCTTTTGTAATCATTAAGCATAGGTTGTTTCATTCCATTATGCCTCTTGGGGGGGGGGGGGGGGGGAGAAAAAGTAAGGAAGGTGGGAGTACGTGACGCTGGCTTGCATCTTCAAACTCCTGCAGGGAGGAAGAAAAAAAAAAAACCCACCTCCAATGAAGGCTTGAGAGCCGAAAGGATTGTTTTTCCTTTTTCCTTTTCAGCTGGGGAATCTGCAGTTCATACAGAATACACAACTTAGAGGAGGAAAACTCGGAATACTTTCAGCTGTTCTCCGCTGGGATTAACCGTTTCCTCAACAAAACCAAAAAAAGAAGAGAAGGAGATCTTTTGGGAGACGACATGTGACAGGACATGAAGCTTCAGAATCATGGGAGCACATCACATGCCGGTGCTCATAGAATAGTGGGGGGGAGGGGGGGCACGACTATGTGCCTAAATCCCACATGATTATAAAAATAGAATAATGGGGGGGGGGGACAAAAACAAAATGTTTTAGAGCAACTTGCATATAGAATTGTAGCATCCACAGTGACTTTTGCACTTCCTACAGTCTTGGATGTCACATAGCATTCATACCCAGGTGCTTCTTGCACTTCGTGAATTATGGGAAATAAATAAATAAATAAAATACATCACCACAAGTGGGTTTACTTTGGTTTGGTGCAGATACACCTGTACCTTCTACAAAAAGAGGGTACAACAACAAAAAGGGAGAGTTCACCCATAGTTTTATTTATTTTTTTAATCGTGGATTTCGAGTCTGGTCCCTTGTGTGAACATACCGGAGACCTCGTGTCTTTGACGATTGTTATCTGTAGGGTAAGAATTGCAATACCAACGTGATGTGCGACTCAATAGTTCTAACCTAGCATCGTAAGGTTTTGATCCAGAAGAAAAAGCAAAAAGCCGCGGTTTCTGCGGATATCATTTGCCCCATCGTAAAGGTACAATTCCTTCCAAATTCTAAAAGGTTAGAATAAACTCCTGGATTAAAGTCTCATCCCAAAAAATCTAGCACCAATAGCTCATAATATATGTCAAGAAAGGGAGAGAGTTTTTACAACTTGCTCAATTAAAGTTACATAGGAAACAGGATTCATCACTCTGGAGTGTTGGAAATACAGGTGACAATCCCTGTGAACGTTTGCAACAGAAATCCAAGGTTTATAGCTGCTATTGTGAAAAATTGTTTGTTTTTTTTAAAATTTAGGATATATACAAGGATACAAGGATATAATACACAAACGTAAAAATCGGGGCTTTAATATGGGTTTGGGTAATTGGCATTTCCCTCTGGTTCAGGCACCAAAAAGTCACTTTGCCTTGATCAGGATTTAGGGTTATACCAGTAACGCGCACTTCTACAAAATCATTACATGTATGTGATAAAGTATTGCGGGGGGGGGGGACAAAAAAACAAACCAAAAAGAAAAAACCACACACACGTGATAAAGTCTAGGGAACTAGATAAGAAAGCATCCTTTCCTTCGCGGCTCTCAAAAGTTGTGAGAATCGGTCAGACACCTGGATCCACGAATGAATGAGATGCCAGTCAATAAAAAGTAAGAAACTGAACAAAAAAAAAAAAAAAACCTCCAAAACTTACGAAAACAAAAGGGTCCTCATCCGCATTCCTAAAGGACCCCTGCCTGTCCAGGTTTAAATGGATAATCCACACCATAGAGCATTTGCTTCAATAAATCAGTTGGGGTCAACCATGGGCACTCTGCGGCCAAGGAACCCGGTGCAGCCCCCTCTAATAAAATCCCATTAAGAAAGGAACATAATTAGCAGATGACAATCATGAATATGGAAAAACCAGTGGTGATTTAAACGTGGGAGTAAAGGGGGGGGGGGGGGGGCGCCTGACAAAATGTTAGACAAGATCAAATACCGACAAGTGACTGCAAATGTTTTAAGCATAGGATTCACAATATTCTAACTGTTATCACTGCCGTGGTAGAGATACCTTTATTACGTGTGTGTGTGTGTGTGTGTGTGTGTGTGTGTGTGTGTGTGTGTGTGTGTGTCTCCCCCATCTTTATTATTTTTTTTTTTACATTCCCCCTACACCTACTAATACAAATACCAGAGATTTCACATAATGTTGTTCGAAAGGGAAAATACAACAAAAGCATGTCATAGAAAAAACAGGTGAGCCGGTGTACATACAAAATGGATTACACATCTACAACATATAGCATAAGTTAGCACACCCCTTTACATTGTATCAGTGTAAATGTGGTGCCCTCCAAACACCACACAACTGCCGACAACAAGTGAGTACACCCCTAATTGAAAATGGTAAAGTTGTGCCCAATTAGCCATTTTCCCTCCCTGGTGTCATGTGACTCATTAGTCTTACAAGGTCTCAGATGTGAACGGGGATCAGGGGTGTTACATTTGGGGTTATCGCTGACACACACTCTCATACTAGTCACTGGAAGAGCAACATGGCTCCTCATGGCAAAGAATTCTGAGGATATGAAAAAAAAAAATAATTTATATATATATATATATATATATATATATATATATATATATATATATATATATATATATATATATATATATATATATATATATATATATAGTTGCTTTACATAAAGATGGCCTAGGCTAAAAGAAGATTGCCAACACCCTGAAACCAAGCTGCAGCACGGTGGCCAAGAACATACAGATTCCAGATCCAGATTCTACTCAGAACGAGACAGGCCCTTGCCATGGCTAACTGAAGAGGTAGAGTGCCTGTGTTCAGCGTCATATACAGAGTAGTCTTTTCAGAATTGACGTATGAGTGCTGCCAGCATTTCTGCAGAAGCTACAGGGGTGTGTCCGCCTGTCAGTGCTCAGGCCATACGCTACACACTGCATAAAATTGGTCTGCATGACTGCAGTCCCAGAAGGAAGCCTTGTCTAAAGATTATGCACAAGGCTACTCAGTTTGCTGAAAACAAGCAAACTAAGGACATGAATTACAGGAACCATGTCTTGTGGTTGGATGAGATCATGATCAATTTATTTGGTTCAGATGGTGTCAGCAACCAGGTGAGGAGCACAAACACAAGTGTTTCTTCCTACAGTCAAGCATGGTGGTGGGAGTGTCCTAGTTTCAGGCAGCATGAGAGCTGCCAGCTGTGGGGAGCTACAGATCATTGAGGGAATCATGAATGCAAAGTGTACCGTGGCATACTGAAGCAGAGTTTGATCCCCTCCCTTCGTATTCCAACATGATAATGATCTCAGACACCTCCAATACAACCACTGCCTTTCTAAAGACACTGAAGGTAAAAAAAAAAAAAAGGTGCTGGACTGGCCAAGTGTCTCCAGACCTAAACTCTATTGAGCATCTGTGGGGAATCCACAAATGGAAGGAGGAGGAGTGCAAGATCTCTAACATCCACAGCTCTGTAATGTGGTCAGAGGATCTAGGGGCTCCTGTGACTCTCTAGTGACCTCCGTGCCCAAAAGAGTTAAGCCAGTGCTTGATAATAATGGTGGCCACACAAAATATTCACACCGAGCCATTTTCCCTTAGGGGTGTACTCACTTTTGTTGCCAGCGGTTTAGGCATTATTGGCTGTGTTGAAGTTAGAGGACACCAAATTTACCCTGTTATACAAGCTGCACACTGACACTGTACATTGTATCAGTGTGTCAGGTCTTCAGTGTTGTCCCATGAAAAGATTTAAATAACTGATAGGGGTGTACTCACTTTTGTGAAAATATTAAATACAATATCTTTCTCTCTCCATCCCAACATATGGACACTGTGGTACAGTACTGTAGCCGCCAGGATAAGCAAGAAATGCAAGGTATGAACTTGTCCATTATCTGCAATTGTATTATTCAAATAAAATGACAATTCTGGTCCTGGAACCTTATTATTATTATTATTATTATATTAGGTTTCACATTTGTTTTGCACAGCAGTTACGCGATGCGTCTCATCAGAATATGGACCAATCAAGTTAGATAAGATTTTCCCTGTAGATGCCATCAGTGCACCGCTGTAGGGTGCTTTATGTTATGACTTTTGTTAGATGCATTTTCCGCCCCCATTACAGGTCTCCTGACCCAACAGTGTCACACAGGCCTGTAAAACTGCTCGTTCAGGTCAGGTGACCAAAGGTCAAGCCAGGAATTGCAGCCACAGCACAGGCAGTAAAATACGTCAGCTTCGGGGTCATGTATACGGCTGTATTATAGTAGAATGCAACACAACACTTCTCTTCGGATATTGGGCCAAACTCTGTTTTGACCTAACGTGCCCCAAGGGTTTAACTAAGCAACAAAAGGTTCTGTTCACATCTGCATTGAAAGTATACACCGAGTATCTTCTGCGATATATACCTCCAGTGGGTCCACAGGCCCCTTGGACTCATGTAATTTAATGTAAACTGACCAATAGTATTCTAGAAGGGTTGACACTTTAGGTCCCCCCCCCCCCTTTCCACTTAAAGACGATGACACCAAAAGTTTTCAATTTTTGCCCATATTTTTGACTGAATTGCCAGGAATTAACGGTACGTTGGAGTTGTAGGTCTGGGAACGCTCCTAATGTACACCCTTGAAGTAGACGAAAACAGGAAGCGGCCTTTATTCTGTAAGGTCCAAACCAAGAGATGGACATAAAATATATAATTTCTAAATGTCTCCTGGAGATAATTATCAATACTTATTAGGGATGATCGAATGCCTCAAATATTCGGCTTCGCGAATATCCGATGAATAGGTCGCCGCTATGCGAATATTCGATGCGCAATGTAAGCCTAGGGGAAGTTATTCGAGTTTCCCATAGACTTACATTGTGCATCGAATATCCGCGAATAGTGGTGAGGTATTCGGAAAAATATTCGCAAAGCCGAATATTTGAGGTATTCGATCTCTAATAATTATATAGATAAAAGATGTCATTTTAAAAGGAAGAAGCCTCAATAAACCAATATACTTATATACAATAATATAGTATATACAATAATAATAATAATATAGTAATATACAATATACTTTATTTTACCGCAAGTCCATAGAGCCCTTTATTCCACCAAAAAAAAAAAAAAAAAAAAAAGTTACATAGAGTCCCAATCGGATTGAATTCACGTATCCCTGGCTATTGGCGAGCTGGAAGGTCAAACACTAATCTTTTGATTGAAAACATGGCCTCTTCTTAGCAGCTGCTTAACATCCTAATTTGTAGCATTTGTGGTATTGAACGCTGTTATATTTATTTGGTGCGTGTTTCCTATAAAACAGCACCTCGAGGGGCGCTCCCCCCATGGATGAAATACACATCCACAGCACAATGACTCCGGCCGTATACACACGGCCATGCTAGGAGGAGACCTGCGTAATCTGGATGAAGGCTGAGCGGAGCAGATGGCTCTCTAGACCTGGATGAGATCAGAATTCACAATACAATGTAATGAGTTTAGCTGAAGGATGACTTGACAGGCGGCGTGGTCCAGCACCGCGCTCTGTACACACACCTACCGCTAACCCATAACCAGGGGGCAACATCTGACCCCACAGCAAGAGCTGAAAAAAATCAGGACAAAAGAAAAAAAAAAAAAAAAAAAAAAAAAAAAAAAAAAAAAAAAAAAAAAATCGCTTAGCAGCAGAAGGTTAAAAAAAAATAATAGATTCCTGAATTATACTCGCTCCTGCACTCCCTACCAGACTTTAGTTACCTTTCTGCAGTGATGATGTCAGCAACATAACCACTCCAGCCAATCACTGCCCTCAACCACCTTGTGCTGCACACTGCCGAAGCCAGCGATTGGCTGCAGCACTCACCTGGGTAGAGTATGACATCACTGTGGCAAAAATAAATACCAGGAAGCAGCTGACCTTCTCAGGTTCATTTGGGATGGATACCATTTCCTATGGGTTTTTTGGGGGCGGGGGGGGTTTCAGCAATTAGACAACCCCATAAAAAGAGGACCCGGGACTTGACGTATTCACTACTTTATTTTTGAAAAAGCTGCTGTCCTCCTGAATCTGAGGGTTTTTGGTTTTTTTTACTTTTGCTCCTGCTCCACTCCAGAGATATCACCCCCTCTTCATATTTTCTTGTATTTAAATCTAATTTTATTGCCAAGGGGGTGAGGCCTTCAAGAAGACTCAAGACTGTCTATAAGGACCGACTTTATATTTATTTAGAGAAGAGTAGCTCATTTCTCAGGAACAGAGGCATAGAAACAACACAAGAACATTAACCAGATTAAGGCTGGATTCACACGATGCAAGTGCATCGAATGTGATATGCTAGTGACCCTGTACTGCCAGTGTGAACCGAGTGTCATGCTACTGTGATCCGATCCTGGAATCGGATCACAGCTGCGGAGGAGAGGGAGGGATTAATCTTCCCACCTCCTCCATTGTGAGATGATGCGTATATTGCACTGCACTTCAATGTCATCCAAGTGCAGTCTGATGTTTCACTTGCACCCATAGACTTGTATGGGTGCGAGTGATACGGCTCTTGCTGACAATAGCAGCATGGTGCGACTTATCCAGAATCTGGATCAGAAAAAAACTGACCATCTGCTCTCCCTCATTGACTACCATTGGTCCGACTGCAATGTGATATTTTCTCACTTTGCACTCGTCCGATTCATACGCTCATGCAAGAGCGTACCCCAAGGAGAACAGCGGCATGTACACCGTGGGGGGGTGGGGGTTAAGGTACATAGAAAGTGACAGATCCCCTTTAGCACCCTCAAGTATAAAATGTAGACTTTCTATACATTTCACATGTTAAGTTAACTTGAAATGTGTTCAGCTCAAATAATGCCCAATAACTAACTGCACGCCCCACTGACCTGACTGTAGAGCAATGGATGAGGGTGAATGGGGGGGGGGGGGGGGGGGTGACCCTGTGCCCATCCAGCCTCTGCAAAGCTAAAAACTACAATAGGCATAAAAAACACTGCACTACAATTTCCACTTCACGTAGGTCCAAAACCCCACAATATAGCTCTAGTCATCACAGTCCTGGTGTCTCCTCCGATCGCCTCCGTATGGGCCCCATGCAGCCTCTACGACCCCTCCACCTAGACGCAGCTTTCATAAATCACCAGTCTTTGCTAAATGATCTGTCTGTGGCAGGCTTAAACATCTACAGCACCAGATATTGGTCAGAAGACTGAAAAGTGGTGAGGGGGGGGGGGGGGGGGGGAAGTGAAAAATTGAGGTGGGGTGGAGGGTGGGGAGGGCAATATAAATCGAAACAAAATATTTGAGCCACTGAACTTCAGCTGAGTTTTCTTGGAGGATTAGCTTACATTGTCCATGCTGGGGTACTTGAGTAAATCTTAAATCCCCTCTCTCCTCTGTCAATTAAAAACTCTTTAGTCCTCACAAATAATAATTGGTCCAATAGTTTTGGAAAGTGTTGAGGTGTCGAGTGCATAGTGAAGCGCAGCGGTGAGGTCTTGTCCTCCCCTCCGATGCCTCCATCACGGTTCTATTTTAATATGTCCTCTACTCTCCCGCATGTTGCTATTCCTGGTTCGCAGGCAGCCGGTGGATTTAATTAATACTATTTGGCTGTCCAGGAGGGCGCCGCAGAAACACTGGAAATTATACACATTGCTGGGAAAGTGTAGATATGAGAATCAAAAGTGTAAATCTCTGCCACATGGTGCCCCATATACACACTGCTATATGGCAAGTGATGGAAACATGCCATTGTGTGCCTGTATCTGGGCCCATAGCTGTATTCAGCTCCACAATATGGTCACGTGCTTGAGCCTTTCCTTGTAAGAAGTCACAAAATCCGCAATCTTGACCTATGAGTGAATCAGTCAGCCAAAAAAAAAAATCAGACAGCAGAAATGGCCCAGCGTGGTTTTGAGGTAGATTTACCAACATTCCTATGTATATTCTGTTCCACGAATTGTCCCCGATACATCAAGTTGGCAACAGATCTTTACATTCTGGGCAAGTTGGGTGGCAACTGATATGGCCACAATGACCACAGGGCCGTCACGCAGCCTTCCTGGAGTCCTTAGCAAAACTGCAGTCTGGATAAATTAGACAATTCCAAAGATTAGACAGAGTCTTGGAAAGCCGGGGTTCCACTAAACTCAGTAGGCCCCATCCCATGTTGGCTCTACCTACTGGGAAAGCTTCTGGCATTTACGAAGAACAAACTATCCAGAGGGATCAAATCATCCAACGGATGACAAAAAGGGTCCATTTGGCATCTGTGTGTGGGGCAACATTTTTTTTTTCTTTTTTGGGGTGGGGGGGGGGGGGTCACTTTGCTCCATTTATTACAATGTAAGCCAATGGGTGATATGAACAGTATAACGCCACTTATCACATTAAAAAAAAAAAGGGGCAATAATCTTTAAATTTAAAGGGAACCAATCACCAGGATTTTCCTATAAAACCTACAGCCGGTGCTATACTGGCACTATCAGGCTGATTCTATACATATCTGCAGTGGTCAGCTCGGATGTGTAAGGTTTTGAAATCCAAGTTTATAAAATAATCAGCTTCTTAAGTGACAGCAGCTGAGGATCAGATAATAACTGGGGGGTGTTCATAGTTATCCCCTCCCCCTGCTAGAATTAGCATAAGTATTATAAACGATTTATTTTTTTACTTGCAGGACCTGTGCTGATGTCATACCCATGTGACCAGAAAGGGAGTGGCCTCAGCCAACACAAAAATGTTGCTTCCTGGTATCCACTTTGTTGGCTGAGGTCCCGCCCCTTCTGGTAACATGCGCATGACGTCACAGGTCCTGCAAGTCAAAAATTAAATTGCATAATACTTATGCTAATTCTAACAGGATGGGGGGGGGGGATAAGTGTGAATACCCCGAGATATTATCTAATCCTCAGCTGCTGTCACTCAAGATGCTGATCATCTTATAAACTTTACTTTCTTGGATTTCAAAACCTAAACATCCGAACCTGACCACTACAGGTCATGGGCGGAGGGAACAGATACTCACCAAACGCTTGGAAAACGCTTCCTTTTTACATGAACAATCCAAGCTGTTGCTCTTGTGAAAAGTTTGAGCATTCCCCCCCCCCTTTCTGAAAATGGTTTGGAGAAGTGCAGGTCATCTCTGAGAAGCAGCTTCTGGTCCCATCCGCTTCAAAAGTAGGCACAGTCAAAATCAAAACAGGATAAAAAAAAAATAAAAAAATAAAAAAAAATTAAAAATAAATATGGATATAGAGATAGATAGATATATAGATATATAGATATATATATATATATTATATATATATATAAGTGCGTAGAGCCTGGAATGTTCACTTAGGCCAAATTCCTCTATTCCCCAAATGAAAGTTTTGAATCGAGCCGGAGAGAACACGATACCAGGTTAAAAGTAGAAGTTAAAAATGGGGGAGGACGATGCAACAAAGAATGCAGTATCCCCGGCGTCACCGCCACCTGACGTCCTGACACTTGTTAACACCTTTAAGTTAATGTCCTGGAGCAGAGGGGATATAGATAGCAACCAGAGGTCACTTTCAGAAATAAGTAGCGGTGCGCTCAGTTCTGTCATGGCTGCCCGTACACTGCATTTGGCATATACTGATCAAGCAGAGCCGAATTGTTTTATTCTCACTACATCTTGTGCCAAATTACGGTACAGATTTGACTCCACTATACCAGGGACAGTCTATAAGTCATGTTATACCGGCATTTAAATAAGGAACGACAAACTCAGCTCACTTAGAACAGTGTTATACATACATTAATGATAGGATTCTTATGGTCATTAATAATACACATGTAGCAGAGCAGAGTTGGTTGTCAGACATGACGCAGGGGAGGGGGGGGGGGGATCCTGTATTCTCCAAACTCAATGACCAATTTCTGCTAAGAAATACAAGCAATTAGAGAATTATACAGCACAGATGTAGCAGAGACAAGTTGGTTGTCAGACATAGCGCAGGTAAAAATCGGTCCCTGTATTCTCCAATTTTTGCAAAGAAATGCACGCAATTATACAGCACAGATGTAGTAGAGCTGACTTGGTTGTCAGACACTCCGCAGGTAAAAAAAAATCAGTCCTGTATCTCCAAACCTCAATAACCAATTTTTGGCCACGTCATATACTGTATGTAAAGAAATGCAAGCAATAAAAGAGAATTATGTTACACAGATGTAGCAGAGCCGAGATGGTTGCAAAAAGGTTTTTCTGTATCTACAAGAAGCTATGAGTCATTGGAGGCCAACACTTCATCAAGATCATCTTTTCGGGGGTTTTTTATTTTACACTCCTGAGGACCGCCATGGGGCCGTCGCCCCATCCAGCTGGACACGTTTCAAAGCAGAGGTCGGCCTCACCTCACCCACTGAATGACATTTTAGAAAGGAGAAAATAGCAAGTCATTCTTTAGAGCGGACTCCTCCCCCACTGTATCTGTACAGACCTTTAATAGCATTTGTCCTGACTGTTACTGGACTGAGCAGATAGATAATACTGCACACTACACTGCGCCAGTGTATCACCAGACAGACACACACACAGACACACACACAGACACACACACAGACACACACACAGACACACACACAGACACACACACAGACACACACACAGACACACACACAGACACACACACAGACACACACACAGACACACACACAGACACACACACAGACACACACACAGACACACACACAGACACACACAGACACACACAGACACACACAGACACAGACACACACCACAAAAAAGGGCTGAAGAGCTTATCAGAATTCTGTTTGCCTCCATGCAAAGAGATGGATGAGTAATAAAACGCTACCTCTAATGCAGCTTTATAATACATGAGCAATTGCATTACTGTGACGCCCCGTGGCATACTCTCCGGCTCTGGAGCCAAATGCTCTCAATTAGTTTACAGGCTGTCAACTTCCATTACCTACAGCAGCACCCTCCCCCTCCAATGCACCTTGCTACAAAGTGCCCCCGATCCCATCCTCAGAACATTAAATCTAGCAAAAATAGAACAAAAACAAACTACATCAACGATACAATGTAGCAAAGAACATTCTCTTTATTTACATAAAGAAAATTACAAACGACACAAAAATAACAAAAAAAAAGTGAAAATGCAGGATTATCTAATGATACATTGTAGCAAAGAACATTTTTATTTTACGTAAACAATAGACAAAATAACTAAGAAGTGAAATGCAGGATTGTCTTAATGATACAATGTAGCAAAGAATATTCTTTTTTTTATTTCTGTAAACAAAAAAAAAAGCTACAAAATAAAAAAAAAAAAAAAGTAAAAATACATGAAATGCAGGATTGTCTACCTAAAAGACAGACATGATGGTGATGTAACAAAAAAAAATAAATAAATACCTGAAATTAGATTTATGTCTATGCTCCCTGCCCAGTGCACCTTTGCTGCCAGGGTGGGGCATCAAGGATCAGACCACGCAATATGTCAGCATCCTATAAAAAATTGCATTAAAAAAAAAAAAAAACCAGAAGGTAGGAGGATAAGGAAGAAAAAAAAAAGGAAAACGTTGCGAGAGGTAAATCAATGCTTCCCTGGAGATCAGAGGATGGCAGCAGGCAGGGAGGGGGCTGCCAGGCATTGCAGGGATGAACTAAACACCATTTTTATTTTATTATTTCTCTACCTGTGCAAGGAGTTGCCATTTGGTGCAGCAAATTCCCGTAGATGTCAATAGATCCTGGCTCATTCTGGGCATCGAATTAATTCCCCCATAGATTCCACAATCCTTGCCAACCCAGGTAAACATATTTACAGGTCTGGACGCTGGGTGGCACATGCCCGCACGCTAAACACATGTCGTCAGCAGTGACAAGAAGTGCCCCCCCCCCCTCCGCATCAGCATCCCCCAAACTTACCTTGCCCTGCATCCCTATTCCTTCATCCCACTAAGGGGTTAAATACCGGCTGCTTATTGCAGGTCGGGGATATAATAGGACGACACATAGGGACGCCATACAGCGGCTCAGCACAAATCCCATCCCTGTACAATCCTTGTAAGACAGGAAGTCCCATCATCACAAAACCATAATACTACAAAGTGTCATCAGCAGCAGGGAAAGGGGGGGGGGGGGATTGCGAAAACAACAAGTATTTCCTCCCCTTCCTTCATCTGGGTTTTCCTGGACTAGGAGAATATCTTTATTTTAACCCCCTTCTGCCCCTGGGAGTGTCTGCGGAGAAGATCTGCCCTCCTAACTCAGGCTGTGCCCGTCAGCGATGGGATGAAAAAAAGTCCTAAATATCCTGCAATAAGTAACGGTACAGAGGAGGAAGGAGGGGACGAGGGGGGATAAGAATAAGAGGCAGCCGGAGTGTGAAATGTAAATGTTTCCCATATATAGGCTGCAGCCGGAGTAAGAAAAGGGGCCCCCTCTCCGCTGACACCACCCCTCTGTAGACAGGCAGGTACCTCTGTATAGAAGGAGGAGAGAATGACCACAAGAGGGAGAAAAAGAAAAAAAAAAAAAAAAAAAAAACAAAAAAACTTTCAGCAGGCCATTCCCCACCGCACCCAAAATTCATCACCGTTATCACCATCAGCACCCACTCACCCCCCGATGGAAAGCCCCCAACAAAAATAACCTACGAGCACCCAGAGAGCTGCGCCCATCCAAATGTAGGGACCGAGCCCTGATACAGATCGGTCATTAAAAAAAGGAGGAATGGAAACCAGCAAGAGGGAGTGACGGCCAGCAGGAAGATTACCTTCAAAGTGGGAGGAAATATGATCAAATAAAGCGCTCTATTAACCCCTTGTGTGACGAGCCTGGACAGCTCTGCAGTGCCAGCTCTGACTGACGGCGGCTCCTACACTGCACAAAGGGGTTAAGCCAATGGGTGCAGGGGGCGTCACTGAGGAGCGGGGCGGGGGGGGGGCGAGGAGGCAAAGACCCCCCCTTATTTAGGCCACCATTTAAGGTCAGAGTGGCAAGGAGAACAGATCAGGACCCTCTCTGCTGCTGATATAGGGGCGACACCACTGGACTTCCCAAAGTCACTCCCAGATACCTGTCAATAACATCAAAAGGACACTGCAGAACATCTTTACTGGCCAATACCTCCCTGCAAAAATGCAATTTCAATACAAGAAGATATATTCTGCCATTAACCATGTCAGTCAAGGACAGAAGTTCAGAAATATTATATATATATATATATATATATATATATATATATATATATATATATATATATATATATATATATATATATATATATAGCTATACTTCTTCTAAATGTATATATTATATAACATCTATTAAACGTATAGCAATAATATATATATATATATATATTATTGCTATACGTTTAATAGATGTTATATAATATATACATTTAGAAGAAGTATAGCTATATATATATATATATATATATATATATATATATATATACATATACACACACATGCATACATACACATATACACACATGCTCGCTAATGTATATTTTTATTAGTCCCCCTCTGATCACTACTTCATATATTAATGCTTTTAGAGGCAATGTACTATAGGTTTAGCTGTTCCTTTAAAAGTGTAAAGAGGTTCTGCAGCAGCTGTGGTGGCAGCAGTGCTGCAGGATGGAGATCTCCTCGGATATAAGGTGAGCTCTGCCTGCATCTGCCCTCCCCAGATGTATACATTATATATACCTGTCACCTATCACTGCAGGGATGTGCAGGAGACACGATCAATACTTGTGCTGCAGCAACAGTGCCTGGCCGGAGCGGGGGGCAGGGTGGGCAGGGGGCGCAGGAGCCCCCCGACCCCGCTCAGCAATGCAGGAAAGTTCCCTGTGCCCGCTGTGACAATGATGGGCAGCAGGGCCGAGCGCACGGCGCCGCCGCCTCCTACAATAACGTGGCCGCTGATCCGCTACTTCTGCACCTGGAGGGGGGGATGGAGGAAGTTTGGGGTCGGGTGTGGGGGTCGCAGGGGGCGCACGGGGGGCTCCGCAGCCTCCATACACAGACGCTGGAGCAGATGCGTCTAACGGTCCAGGGAGGAGGCGGCAGCAGGTAACATAACGGTGCGCACAGCCCCGGCCCCCAGCGCCGCTCTCCGCACAGCCGGCACCCGGGACCCCGCTCCCGCCGGCAGCCCCGCCCCGGCCCCGGCCCGGACACTCACCGTTATTCCGCCTGGGGTTCGCCTGTTTTCTGCGCTTACACCTGGGGCCATCCGCCATGATCCTCTCGTTCTTGTGTCTAAATGCTCGAGTCACCTCCCTCCCCCGCCCCTCCTAACACCACCACCTCCTCCTCCTCCTCCCTGCTCTCCTCTCCCCCTGGCGAGGTCCGCACCTGGTTTACGACACTTCTCGTTTACGACATCACCTCAGCCCCCCTTAGTGTTCTTGCAGGGGTTGGGGGGCTCAGGTGGGGGAGGCGCCCCTCTGCAGAGCCGCCCGCACCTACACACAGATATTATGTCACTGCTGCAGGAGGAAATGTCACACTTGTGACACTTCCATGACGTCAGAGGCTCCTGTCCTCAGCCTTGTGGCACCACAACCCCCAGCATTGCCATGGCTGTAGTTCCAGGACAGGTGCTAACAATGCAGCCATGATGCACTCCTCCCCTTTAAGTACTACAAGTCCCAGCAGGCTATTTCTGTTCTCTGCTGGGACTTGTAGTTCTTGGATATCTGTCCACTCCATCCCCTAAAAGTCCCAGCAAGTCTTGTCTGTGGTCTATTGGTTCTTCTGGTAAAACTCAATGATACACCCATCCCCTTTAAGTACTACAAGTCCCAGCATGCACCTGAATGCAAGGCCTTGCTATAATGACATAATAAACCGTTATATTTGCGGCTTATTTACCTTTGTGGTACTACAATTCCCAGCATGTCATGAGAGTGCAGTAATGCTGAGACTTCTAGTTCCAGGACAGACTCATGATCATGATATCACCAGATGCACTCATCCTCCTCTAGGTACTACAAGTCCCAGCATCTCCTGTGGGTGAGAAGTTATATGTCAGATTGTAAGAAATACCCCTATCATCAAACTCAGCTCCTTGTGGCACTACAAGTCCCAGCATGACTGGTTGAGTTGAGGCCTGCAGTTGGCAGCTCCAGTGGCACTACAAGTCCCAGCATGACTGGTTGAGTTGAGGCCTGCAGTTGGCAGCTCCAGTGGCACTACAAGTCTCAGCATGACTGGTTGAGTTGAGGCCTGCAGTTGGCAGCTTCAGTGGCACTACAAGTCTCAGCATGACTGGTTGAGTTGAGGCCTGCAGTTGGCAGCTCCAGTGGCACTACAAGTCCCAGCATGTTGTGAGACACTCAAGGATGCTCACAGGTAATATGTATTTGCTTATTTACCAACAAACTACAAGTCCCAGCAGGTCGTGTCTGGGCTCAGTGCGCTGGGATGTGCATTAGCAGATCCACCTATAACAGGAAAGTGGCATGGGCAGATAATGCCCATCGGGAAGGTTAGATTGGCCCAACCAGATCGGTGCAATCTGCAGTCCTGAATGCTTATGGGCTGGTGCGACTTATTGGATTGTCGCAGCCCAGAGGTGCCATCTCCACCATGATTGCATTAGGTGCCAGGTTATAGTGGCAGTGGGTGGTGCAGGGCATAAGGGGTGAGGTGTGTGGGGGGGGGAAGCTCCTGGCACCTGCCCAGGCTGCAGGTCATTAGGAGGGTGGCATTGCAGATGAGGGGATGTATGGGCATCTATAGGTAAGTAGTAAGCAGGGCATGGACCCTACCAGAGAAATGGGGCAACTCTGCTCACATGTCACCATCCTATGCGCCCCCCTGAGTGCTGAGGAGGGGCCTGGGCTGGGAGGAGGAGGAGGGTGATGGCGGCTCCTCCCAGCCCAGGCAGCTGAGTGACACAATGTGACAGGAGCTGCTGCTGCGAAACGCATCGTGTCTATTCAGCATCCTGTGCCAGGCTGCAGCCCACCTGCCAGACACGTAACCAGGTGGGGAGGGGCTCAGCTGCAGCCGCCCCCTCCCCCGACACTTCATCACACAGGGGAAGTGAAGAGAGAAGCTGCAACACATGGAAAATACAAGAGATGCGGAGGAAACAAACGCCCCAAAGACGCTCTGCTGCTGCATTTTTGGTGGCATTTATGTTGGCGACGTCTCACATATGATATATAAATGTCACCTGCAGCCGCCTCCATCAGCTCTGCCAATGTCAAGAGTTTCCGCGGTGAAGAGGACTGTGCTGTGTCCCATTAAAAGAATGACTACACATGAAATATATTTACAAATAAAAGGAACAATAGAGAATATAAACAAAGTGTTCATAGCTTCTTCTATACATTCTGCCCTGCGTAACGTATCTGAGGGGTCCATAAGCTCAGGACCCCCACTATCACTAGAGCCATGAGATTACTAAGTGCTGGACATTGACAAGTCGGTGTTTCCCACATATATTTATTTATTTTACTCACTTATATACCACTATTAGCTCTACAGGGCTTTACAGACGGGATCATCACTGTCCCCATTGGGGCTCACAATTTATCCTCCCTCAAGTAAGGCCGGGTACACATATCCGGCTTTTCGCCGGTTTCGGCGCACGCCAGTACAGTATGATACAGTACAACTGGCAGCACCGCAACTTCCGGGTCACATGCTCCGGTCACACGACAGCATGTGACCGCCGCTTGTTGTGCTGCCACTGTACTCTATACACTGTACTCGCGTGCGCCGCATCCGGCAAACCGGCGAAAAGCCGGATATGTGTACCCGGGCTAAGTCATTGGAGTGTGGGAGGAAACCCACACAAACATGGCGAGAATATACAAACTCCTTGCAGGATGTTGTCCTTGGTGGGATTTGAACCCAAGACCTCAGCACTAAAAGACCGGAGTGCTAACCACTGAGCACCATACAGTGCTAACCACTGAGCATCTGAGTTTTATCCTTGGTTTTATCAGATAGAACATTACCTCCATTATCATTTATTGGGCTATTTTCATGTTCATTTTTTTTCTGGATTAGGGTACGTGCCCACAATCAGGACCTGCTGCGTCCTGGTTGTGGCAAGTCCTGACCTGCGGGGCCACAAGTCTCCTCCGCAGGGGGCTGCAGCGGCTTGTGCCCACGATCAGGGTTCGAGGCGCTGCAGTCCCTTGCTTGTGTTCTCCCTATGTGACGCCCTGGACCCCAGGGGTCACAGGTAACACCTACCGCATTACACACACACTCCCCCATCCCCTGTGAGGACACACCCGTCACCAGAAAGGGAGACCTGATGCCTCCCCTCAGGGCAAGTAGGGCACACCAGGTGGGCGGAGTCAGGTGGAAAGACACGCCCACCGAGGAGACTACTGTCCTGAGGCAGAAAATACAAGTTGTACAGTGACAGTGACAGGAGGTGTAGAGGAGCAGAGCTGTCAGGGACCCGGGTTGGAGCCTGGGATCCCCGTAACGTCAGGCAGGCAGACGGTGGTAGCCGTCTGCAGGAGTACCGGTACAGCAAGCGGCGAAACCGTAGGGACCGGGCCTGGGTTGGAGCCCGCCGGCCCTGAACCGGGGGAGTCAACCGTGTACCGGGAGCACCAGAAACCGGGTACTCAGACCCCGTCCTAGATTAGAAGCACACTGAGTCTAGGCAAATTGACTGATTGTTGGCTGGACCTCACAGGTTCATCCACACCCAAAGTCCCGAAAGAAGGCAAAAGCTCACCGATACCGGGTGAGCGCCACCGCCAAGGGCCAAACATCCGACGGGCCAGCGCCTGCGGGGCAACCGAGGGCTCCTCCGGCAGCTCAACGCCAGGGAGCGGGCTACCACTGTCCAGGCAGGGGAGCCGAAAAACCACAACAAGGAGGTGCAAGGGAAAGGGGCCACCATCAACCTCACAGGGGACAAGCAGCCGGCTGCGGGACCCGACCATACCCCAACTTTGGTTTACCAGTGACTGAATATGAATTAATCGTGAGTACACCAGTGCCATCCGGGCACGACACTGCACCGCTGCACGGCACCCTGCACCCCGGCAACAAACCTGTCGCCATCAGTTTCCTACCTCCCCCACCGGGCCCCGGGACACACCGTCCCTACCCACGGAGGGGCTAACATCTAGGCTGCGGCCGCAACACCGATCCCGGACGAGCCCGCCTTCACTCCAGCTGCAGAGGTGGTGCATCCAGTCACCACGACCCGTGGGTGACGTCACGACCCGTAGGACGACAACGCGGCCCACCCGACTGCGCACCTCGTCCCACACCACCACCACCCCATTGCCTCCCCTTTTAACAGAGCGACGTGGCCCCCGTTCCGGAGGCGCTCGTGCCACCGACAACCCGAGCCCGGACCTCGAGCGGCTCGGCACCGAGCAGCGGAGAAGTGGCCGGGCCCCTCTCAGGGTGGTACACCTACGGATGACTCTGTGACTCCGCAGCAAAGAATTGACATGCTGTGGCTCAAAGCCGCACCTCAGGTCAGTTTTCGCTGTGGGCCGTACACGCACAGTGGGCATGGGATTTCTAGAAATCTCATCCACTGTGCTTGTACTGTACATTGCAGCATTTTGGATGCAGCAAAAACACACAGCGTCCAAAGCGCTGCAAACACTGATTATGGTCATGTATCTGTAGCGCCCCACGGGGCTGGCAGTTAAACTTACTAGTCACCGGGCCGTTTGGATCGAGTCACGTGTTGTCACGGGGTGGCCTTCCAGATTCTGTTGCCTCGAGGCATACAGTAAAAGGTGGTGGAAACTGGGTAATGGTAAAAGTTTGTCGTGACACCACCTGTGGAATGTGGCCAGGAAATAGCCGCCGCTGCCGGGTTCCTCTCCGGGGCAGGTGTTAAGGCAGCCGGGATGGTATCACTCCCCACAGGCAGAGAGGGGCTCGGGTGGATGATGAGGGGTTATAAATGGCCGTTGGCGCCTAAGTGCTGGATGGCAGCGCCGGTAAGGATGAGCCAACACAGTCTCTGTGGGTTCAGGGTGTAGTTTACTCACAACTTCGGCTGCCAGCCCAGTC
This sequence comes from Anomaloglossus baeobatrachus, assembly GCF_048569485.1. Lineage (NCBI taxonomy): Eukaryota > Metazoa > Chordata > Amphibia > Anura > Aromobatidae > Anomaloglossus > Anomaloglossus baeobatrachus. Next base: position 521,573,505 of record NC_134358.1, read on the forward strand.
ACACTGGTCACTGCCGTGATGGGCTCCGGTCAATCCCAGATCCGGTAAGAGGTCACCACTGGTTCTTTGAAAGAGAAGGAATGAGAGTCCTATTTCTACGGTGTCCCCCTCCGCAGTTAGGTACCATGGATGAGCTCCCGCCCCAAGCTCCTGGGCCCTGTGAAGTCCAAGTTCTCCAGAGAGGTGTTGCCAGAACTATGGTCCTGACGGGTCTCACCGTGATGTGCATGTGTGGTGCCTATTTCTACCCAAAGTGGGAACCCCCCCCGGTGACTGGCTTCAGTGACCAGGAAGTCCATGTTCGTAACCTGGTAGCCTGAAGCGTTCGCCTGACCTAGGACCCTGTGTACCGTCGGTGCTCTGGTTCCAGGGGTACCTCGTCGTACACTCCCTGGCAACCACTCCACCACCTAGGTCACTGCTACACGACCCAGTCTCAAGACACGTCCATCTCCTTCAACTGTCACTACAGACTCGCCTACTGTCTTGCTCCTCCCCCTGGTTGTCGGCTAGTTGACCAGATCGGCTCCACCCCTAGGTGCCCATCCATTGGGATCCAAACTAGTCAGTCACCCATGATTGGGAGAGGGGAACTGGGGATATTTATGTGTTTTGGTGTTACTGGCACTGATCTTTGTCAGGATGCAGTACCTAGTAGTGCCCTGATGGGTTCAGGGGTGCTACACTATCAATGCTAAAGTCACGAACCACCTCTTTAACTCGCCTTTAACCCCTTCAACCCCAGGCGATTTTCCGTTTTTCTTTTTTCCTCCCCTTCTTCCAAGAGTCATAACTTTTTAATTTTTCCCCATCAATATAACCACCCGAGGGCTTGTTTTTTGCAGGACAAATTGTACTTTTGAATGACACCATTCATTCTGCCTTATATAGTACTGGAAAACAGGAAACAAAATTCCAAGTGCGGGGAAATTGAAAAAAAAAGTGCAATTGCACATTTGTTTTTTGGGTTTTTTATTTACCATGTTCATTATATAGTAAAACTGGCCATGCAGTATAATTCTCCAGGACAGTACGGGTTTGTAGATACCAAACGTATAGTTTTACTTTTATCTAAGGGGTGTAAAAAAAGTCAATGTTTGGAAAAAAAAAAAAAAAAATTGCGCTTTTGGCACCATTTTCCGAGATCAGTAGTGTTCACATTTTTCAGGATCTGGGGCTCAGTGATGGCTTATTTTTTGCATCTTAAGCTGACATTTTTAATTATACCATTTTTGAATAGATGCGACATTTTGATCGTCTGTTATTGCATTGTAATGCAATGTTACGGCAGCCAATTAACCGTAATTCTGGCATTTTGATTTTCTTCTCGCTTCACCCTTTACTGATCAGATTAATTGATTTTATATTTTAATTGATCAGGCATTTCTGAATTCGGTGATACCAAATATGTGTATTTTATTGTTCTATTTTCAGTGGTTCAAAGGGGGGGTGATTTGAACTTTTAGGTTTATGGGAGGGTTTTTCATATTTTTTTAAAACTTTTTGGGGTTTTTTTTTTTTACATTTTTTAATGATTTTACTAGTCCCCCTAGGATACTTTATGCCTGTACAGTCTAATCGCTTCAGGATTGCTCTGATCAGCAGAAATGCTGATCTCCTGTGAGTGCTGCTGTTCTACCTGCATTCACAGGAAGAGAGTCAAAACAGCCTCAGGGGCCATTCGCACTGTCATGGCAATACATATGCAGTAATACTGCATGGAAGGGATAAATACAGCCACACCATAACCAAATATTTCCAGTGGTAACTTTAAAAGGGGATATCCGAGACTTTTCTTTCCCTATGGGGCTAAGCACTTACCGGCAGGCAGTTCCTAACTACCTGCCTATGCTGCCTTGTGATGATCCCTCCCAGCTCAGAACAGCCACAGCCCACACCTGCTGGCAATTCTCCTGCTTCCTGTCACATTACATTGACAGAGCAGTTCCTTCACTTTTATCCTGCTCTATAGACGGGGCGTCACTGCCAACGTCATGTTGATTGACAGCCGGCCCCCAGCTGCATTAGGCTGAGCTGGTTGTCAATCAGCATAACGTCAACCTTTTCTACCACCATACAGTTGTAATATTTTTCTTTGTGGTCCCATGCAATAGGATCATGCACCTTTGTGTCCTCTTTAAAGTACTAATGTCCTCCATTGTGACCCCCATCCAGTAATAGTTTTCCCCATCCACTACTGTAATAATTCCTCCAATTTGCTTCTCCATAATGTCCCTTCAGTGGTAATACGGTTAGTAAAAAAAACAACTCTGCTTATCCCCTGTCTTTGCTCCTTGGTGGCGCACTGATGTCATTGTGCTGCCTGTGTTATCAAGCTATGTGCGCACACTGCGGATTCACCGCGGATTTTACCTTTGCTGCAGAAAATGTGTCTAAAGGCCGCTTTACATGCTGCGACATCGCTAGCGATCGCATCCGCCCCCACCGTGCGTGCGTCATGGGCAAATCGCTGCCCGTGACGAACAATATCGCTAGTACGCGTCACACACACATATCTTCCTAACGACGTCGCTGTGGCTGCCGAACAAACTCTTTTTTAAGGGGGAGGTTCGTGCGGCGTCACAGCGACGTCACACGGCAGGCGTCCAATAGAAGCGGAGCGGCGGCGAGCAGTTGCATGAAAGACACGCCTACCTCGTTGCCGGCAGGATGCAGGTACGGTGTTGTTCGTCGTACTCGGGGTGTCACACGTAGCGATGTGTGCTGCCTCAGGAACGACGAACAACCTGCGTCCTAAAAGATCAAGGATTTTTTGGAAAGGAACGACGTGTCAACGAGCAACGATTTTTCCCTATTTTCGGATCGTTAGCGGTCGCACGTAGGGGTCACAAGCAACGACGTCGCTAACGATGCCGGATGTGCGTCACGAATTCTGTGACCCCAGCGATATCTCATTAGCGATGTTGTTGCATGTAACGGAGCCTTAAGATTTCTGCAGTCATTCCCCAGCAAAACCTATGGGTATAAGAAATTGTTGTGCGCACACTGCGTTTTTTTTATCCCTGCGGATTTACCTGCAGAATATCCGCTGCGGAATTAGGCCCTGTGCGCACACTGCGTTTTTTGCCGCGGTTTTGCTGCATGAATTGCTGCAGAAAATGTTCATAACCTTTCTGCAGTCATTCCCCAGCAAAACCTATGGTAAAAAAAAAATGGTGTGCTCACACTGCGTTTTTTTTCCCCTACAGATTTTGCTGCAGAATTTTTGCAGCAAAAGGAATGTGCATATCACTTCTTTTCCACAGGTACCTGCGTTTTTTGCCATAGATAATGGTAAAAACCGCAGGGACTCACCCGCGGAAAAACCGATGCAAAACCGTGGCAAAAACGCGGAAAAACGCGGGTGCGGTATTCTGCCAGAGGGTGCAGATTTTTCTTAGGCCTCTGCCACACTCACGTGAAAATCGCATATGTGTGACGATGTCCATATTTGTAGTCCGTGTTCCGTATTTGTAGTCCGTTTTTCACCTCTGTGTAGTTTCCGTGTATGTACGTGTGTGCGTTTTTGTTTGCGTGTAATACGTCAGTGTGATTTCCGTATGCTTTCCGTTTTCTGTCCGTTTTTCACTTCTTTTTCAAATTTAGATAATGACAATGTTTTTGAATTAATGACACATAGGTGTGTATGATTAACACAATCATATAATTAACCACATTTAATGAACATTAAAGATATTAAAAGAGTCAAATTCAGCAAAAAATCCTTCAGCACACCACCACAATGCTTGCTGCATACTTCAGCAAAGCAAAATGCAGAATTGAGCTAAAAAAATATGTTCAATTTGCCACCTGCAAGTATTTAAAAATGTATCAAACCTGATTTGATCCACACGGACTGTACGGATAGCACACGGACATCATCCGCATCACGTACGTGTCAACACGGACCCATAGAATATAATGGTTCCGTGAGTCTGTGATCCCGTACCGGAGGCACAGATGTGTGACGGAGGCCTTAAGAAAAGTCCATTGTCTAGTGCGCACATAGCCTTAAGGTGGTGTCATACGTAGCGACGACGACAACGACGTCGCTGCTAAGTCAAAATTTTCTGTGACGTAGCAGCGACGTCCCGTCGCTGTCGCTGTGTGTGACATCCAGCAATGACCTGCCCCCTGCTGTGAGGTCGCCGGTCGTTGCTGAATGTCCTGCTTCATTTTTTGGACGTTGCTCTCCCGTTGTGAAGCACACATCGCTGTGTGTGACAGCGAGAGAGCGACGAACTGAAGCGAGCAGGGAGCAGGGAACCGGTGTCTGGCAGCCTGCGGTAAGCTGTAACCACGGTAAACATCGGGTAACCAAGGGAAGCCCTTTCCTTGGTTACCTAATATTTACCTTAGTTACTAGTGTCCGCCGCTGTCACGCTGCCAGTGCCGGCTCCCTGCTCCCTGCATACGTAGATGGAGTACACATCGGGTAATTAACCCGATGTGTACTCTGGCTAGGAGTGCAGGGAGCAGGAGCCGGCACTGGCAGCGTGAGAGCAGCGGACGCTAGTAACTAAGGTAAATATCGGGTAACCAAGAGAAGTGCTTTCCTTGGTTACCCGATATTTATCTTAGTTACGCTTCCACGCGTCGCTGCTGGCTGGGGGCTGGTCACTGGTCGCTGGTGAGATCTGCCTGTTTGACAGCTCACCAGCGACCATGTAACGACGCAGCAGCAATCCTGATAAGGTCAGATTTCTGGTCGTGATCGCTGCTGCGTCGCTATGTGTGACACCACCTTTAGGGAGCCAATGTCAGCGTCTGCTGCGGGTCTCTAAAAGATTAAATAAGGTAATTGGAGGCAGGGAGATAAATGCTCTTCAGAAGGGAAAGAAGGTGATCCAGCTCAGCTGTGGCAAGGTACGGCATGCAAGGATAACACTCTGGTAGTGCAGGGGATCCAATAGAAGAAAAAAATAATCCAGGTTCCGGAATAATATAAAATCTTGTGCAAGCTTTATTTTAAAGGACGTAAAAAATACTTGTCATTACAAGGGACAAAATAGGGAGCCCATGTGCGGCAACGCGTTTCGAACGCTACCTACGTTCTTTGTCAATGGCTTCAGAAGTGTAGTTTCATGAAAATTCAGTACATTCTGGTATCCTACAAATGTCCATCTTCCTTGGACTGGTGCTGGTGATATTATTCTGTTCATTCAACCTCTGGTTGCAAGCAGGTGGCTTGTACTCCTCAAAGCTTTGCTGTACGTCTGCTACAGTCATCTGTGGATAAGTAGTTCATGCTTTTCCCCCTGTGTGTCTTCCTTGTGTCGCCTATAGCGTTTAGTGGGGTTGATGAAGAGCTCATCACATCCGTTCCCTATTTAGGGCCCAGCATTAGGGATACCTAGGGTCAGGTATCCGGCTCGGCGCATAGGTGCAGAACCTATCTAGGATGATGAGGGACCCCAGGGACCAGCAGTAGGTTTGGTCAGTGGTCACCACCTCCCCTTTCTCTAGATGCAGGGGTCCCCTTCCCTTACTTTTCGCTGTTCGTTTGGTACTTCCCCGTACCTAGCGTGACATATATTCAGCGCGGAGGCTTCAGTGGCCCCCTGTGGTGTTTCTGTGCTTTTCCTGCTGTGATGACGTGTCGTACATACACATGATTGCTGCAGCCATTCACTGGCGTTCACAGTGATGCATTGGCTGCAGCAGTCACATAAATGTAGGGATCATTGTGATTACTACAAAAGTTTGAACAGCGAGAACCACAGAAGAAAAGCTTCTGAATTGTACAGGTAAGTAATGGTTGGTTTACCATTTTTCAATATTTTCTGTAGATATTTTCATTCTGTTCTAGAATTGAGCTGCCCCGGATAATCCCTTTCATATTACAAGCAGGGGCAGAACGATTGCGGTCGCAGGGATGTATAGGGCCCACCGGCTCCAGCCCGCCCCTTGCTGCAGCTGGATGTCTGTCCGAGGCTGCCCATCCACCTGAAATGCATTGCGGTGCAGAGACCCTTCAGGTCCCTGGCCAAACAGCAGCCGGCAGCTTTCATCTGTGTCCCAGTGACTGAGGGTGCATTGCAATTATGTCATGCATTGCAATGTCACCGACACCAATGAAAGCTGCCGGCCACTGTGCGTTGGCTACACAGGAGGACGCTACGCAACGTGGGAGCCAGGGATGGTGAGAACAATGTTGTTGTTTTTTGCATTAGACAGAATGGAGACATATTTACCAGGATGGGGACATATATACCAGGAGGGGGGCAGTATTAGGATGGGGACAGTATATACCAGGAGGGGGACAGTATAAACCAGGAGCTCCCCTGGAGAGTCACTGTAGATACCAGGAGGGGGATAGTATATGCTAGGAGGGCCCCAGGAGGGGACAGTAGATACCAGGAGGGCGACAGTATATACCAGAAGGGACCCAGGATGGGGACATATATACTAGGAGGGGGCAGTAGATACCAGGAAGTGGACTATATATACCAGGAGGGGCCCAGCAGGGGAACAGTATACAGTAGGAGGGCCCCAGGAGAGGGACAGTAGATACCAGGAGGGGGATAGTATATACCAGGAGGGCCCCAGGAGGGAGACAGTAGATACCAGAAGGGGATAGTATATACCAGAAGGGACCCAGGATGGGGACATATATACCAGGATGGTGACATATATACCAGAATTGGGACATTTTTACCAGGATGAGGTTATGTATGTGTACCGCTCTGTGCTCGGCTGCAGCCGAGACGCTCGGATCTGGGCTCGCTGGTAGGTGGCTCGAGCGTCTCCGGACCTGGGGGCCCTGTGGTCACTTCGATCTGAAAGGGGCTGGCGGTTTAGTGGACGTAGGTGTACGGCCGAAGCCGTGGTTAAGTTCGTGACGCCACCCACGGGATGTGGTGAAGGTAGGCACCACCGCTGCAGTTACGGGGGCACCGGGGGAGATGTTATGCAGCAAGTTGTTAACCCCTCCATGGGCAGGGATGATGGCCCCGGGGCCCGTTGGGGTAGTGGTTGGGCGGTGCGGGGAGGTGCGCGGCCGGAGGGCACTGTTGTACTCACAGTTAGTAACGTACACGAGTATCTGGTAAACCAAATTGATGGTGGTCGGTGCCCGTAGCCGGCTGTGTCTGGTCCCCCACCCGGTTGGTGGTCTCTGCCTTTCTCCTGCACTGTGTTGTGTATTTGTGAACTACCTGCGCTTCAGCGTCGGAAGTCCACTCCCCGGCTGTGTGGATGTCGGGAGAGCCCTTTTGCCTGCAGACGCTGGCCCGTGGAATCTCTCTGCCTGTGCGGTGGCTTTCTATCCCCCTAGTTGGGCTGTTGTCTTCAGTCGGGACTTTGGGTGGGAAAGGACCTATAGTCCAGACCGCAATCAGTTAATTAACTCAGTCTAGTGGCTTCTGAACCTCGTTTCAGGGTCTGAGTACCCCCCTTTGTGCTCCGGTTTCGGAGTTGGTTCCCCGGGTCGGTACCGGCGGGCCACTACCCTGTCCTGGTCCACTACGGTTCCACCGAGCCGTCTTCCCGGCTCCTGCAGGCTGAGGCCACTGTATGCCTTCTAGCCAAAGGTGCCCGTCTCCAACTCTGGCACCTGTCAGACTGCTGCAGACCTGGGCACAGGCCTGCTTCCACTCTCCTTCACTCACTGACTACTCCACTTCACTCCACCTCCACTAACAGACTGCCTACTTTTTCCCGCCCCAGGCCCTCTGAACTCCTTGGTGGGTGTGGCTAACCACCTGGCTAGGGTTTGAAGTGTTTGGCTGCTGACACACGGGTGTTGTGCGGGGCACTAACTGTGACTACCTGGCTAGTCCAGGGCGTCACATATACACCAGAATGTGGGCTAGAATAGGGAACATATATACTAGGATGGGGGGCATATATACCAGGGTAGGGGACATATTTACTAGGAAGGAGCCCAGGATGGAGGACATTACTACATAATGGGGGGGCAACTCACATGTCTTTATAGAATTTAGAATGCTAAATGTATACCTACATATACATACATCTGACCAACTTAAGGGGGGGGCTGAGGTCCAAATTTTACACCAGGGCCTATCAAGCTCTAGTTACCCCACTGATTACAAGCCTGCAGTCAGAAAAACGGTAGCCTTCGGGCTTATTCATTCGGGGGTTGATGTGATTTTATGACGTTTGTCCCTAATCTTGGAAAACAAATTCAAATGTGTTGTCTATGATAAGGAATATTAGGGGTTTTTTTTCGGAATCGGTGCCCCTTTTATCTGTAGATTGCTTCTGATATTGCAGCTCAACCCTACTAATCCTGTGGGCAAGAGTGGCGCTTTTTCGTGGAGAATAAAAGACACAGACCCATTTTCTTCTTTTCATAGTGCAACATACAGTTTGTTTGATCTAATTGGTAGCTAAGAGGCGCACATATTTTACTCCATTTCTGTGTAATTGAATAGAGGCTACCTTTCCCTGTTATCAGCCATTTAATGCTGGTGAAAAACTGTGTACGATTTTATAGTCATTAGTGAACAGAAAAATATCTGCACCCCCATTATGGCTCCCACACATTATACCGTCTAGTGTTAACCATTTCCCTGCCAGGCAGATGTCAGAAAAGAAAAATGCTCCGCCAGCTTTCGGCGTACCTCCATGCTTTGTTGACATTGACAGGCGTGCTGTGCCTCCAATTTGGCACCATCTGTTGGAAACTTGTATTCCTTAATGCACTTTGTGCTATCAGCTCCACATCTCTTACAGATAACACCAGTTTTTCTTATATTGATTTAGCTTCTCGGAGAGATGTTGATATGATTGCTCTTCCTTTGTGTGTAGGCAAAGACCTCTATGACAAATATCTAAGACAATTTCTGTAGAAATCCTCATTTCTGGCCCTTTTTACTGAATGCGACGAATGAACTCAAGGTCAGGTTGGACAGCGTAATAACTGTTATTACTTTTTTGTTACAGTCTACTACTTTACAATGTAAGAAGAGGCTCTAATAGCAGAGAGAACCCCGTCCTCAAGACTCCGTTACATTGAAACAGCCAGATCTTTTAAGATATAACCTGATTTTATAGGGGTAATGGGCTTATGCCGGCGTCACACGGTACGATATATCGGGCGATATGTCGTCAGGGTCACGTCGTTAGTGACGCACATCCGGCATCGTGTGACATATCGTACCGTGTGACACCTCCGAAAGACTGTGAACGAGCAAAAATACTCACCTTATCGTTGCTCGTTGACACGTCGTTCATTTTCAAAATGTCGGTCCTCCTTCTGTGATCCGGTTGTTCATCGTTCCCGGGGCAGCACACCGGGAACGACGAACACAGCTTACCTGCGGCCACTGGCAATGTGGAAGGAAGGAGGTGGGCGGGATGTTTACATCCCGCTCATCTCCGCCCCTCCGCTTCTATTGGCCGGCGGCTGTGCGAAGTCGCTGTGACGCCGAACGTCCCTCCCCCTTCAGGAAGAGGATGTTCGCCGCCCACAGCGAGGTCGTGCGGTAGGTAAGTACGTGTGACGGGGGTTACCGACTTTGTGTGCTACGGGCAATGAATTGCCCGTGACGCACAAACAACGGGGGCGGGTGCAATCGCTCATGCAATCGCACGATATATCGTCCCGTGTGACGCCGGCATTACACTATACAGTGCCTACAAGTAGTATTCAACCCCCTGCAGATTTAGCAGGTTTGATAAGATGCAAATAAGTTAGAGCCTGCAAACTTCAAACAAGAGCAGGATTTATTAACAGATGCATAAATCTTAGAAACCAACAAGTTATGTTGCTCAGTTAAATTTTAATAAATTTTCAACATAAAAGTGTGGGTCAATTATTATTCAACCCCTAGGTTTAATATTTTGTGGAATAACCCTTGTTTGCAATTACAGCTAATAATCGTCTTTTATAAGACCTGATCAGGCCGGCACAGGTCTCTGGAGTTATCTTGGCCCACTCCTCCATGCAGATCTTCTCCAAGTTATCTAGGTTCTTTGGGTGTCTCATGTGGACTTTAATCTTGAGCTCCTTCCACAAGTTTTCAATTGGGTTAAGGTCAGGAGACTGACTAGGCCACTGCAACACCTTGATTTTTTCCCTCTTGAACCAGGCCTTGGTTTTCTTGGCTGTGTGCTTTGTGTCGTTGTCTTGTTGGAAGATGAAATGATGACCCATCTTAAGATCCTTGATGGAGGAGCGGAGGTTCTTGGCCAAAATCTCCAGGTAGGCCGTGCTATCCATCTTCCCATGGATGCGGACCAGATGGCCAGGCTCCTTGGCTGAGAAACAGCCCCACAGCATGATGCTGCCACCACCATGCTTGACTGTAGGGATGGTATTCTTGGGGTCGTATGCAGTTCCATGGAGTCCCCAAACGTCACGTGTGTGGTTGGCACCAAAGATCTCGATCTTGGTCTCATCAGACCAGAGAACCTTGAACCAGTCTGTCTCAGAGTCCTCCAAGTGATCATGAGCAAACTGTAGACGAGCCTTGACATGACGCTTTGAAAGTAAAGGTACCTTACGGGCTCGTCTGGAACGGAGACCATTGCAGTGGAGTACGTTACTTATGGTATTGACTGAAACCAATGTCCCCACTGCCATGAGATCTTCCCGGAGCTCCTTCCTTGTTGTCCTTGGGTTAGCCTTGACTCCTCAGACAAGCCTGGCCTCGGCACAGGTGGAAACTTTCAAAGGCTGTCCAGGCCGTGGAAGGCTAACAGTAGTTCCATAAGCCTTCCACTTCCGGATGATGCTCCCAACAGTGGAGACAGGTAGGCCCAACTCCTTAGAAAGGGTTTTGTACCCCTTGCCAGCCTTGTGACCCTCCACGATCTTGTCTCTGATGGCCTTGGAATGCTCCTTTGTCTTTCCCATGTTGACCAAGTATGAGTGCTGTTCACAAGTTTGGGGAGGGTCTTAATTAGTCAGAAAAGGCTGGAAAAAGAGAGAATTAATCCAAACATGTGAAGCTCATTGTTCTTTGTGCCTGAAATACTTCTTAATACTTTAGGGGAACCAAACAGAATTCTGGTGGATTGAGGGGTTGAATAATAAATGACTCTCTGAATAAACTTTTCACAATTTAAAAAAAAAAAAAGAAAAGAAATAACATTCTTTTTTGCTGCAGTGCATTTCACACTTCCAGGCTGATCTACAGTCCAAATGTCACAATGCCAAGTTAATTCCGAATGTGTAAACCTGCTAAATCTGTAGGGGGTTGAATACTACTTGTAGGCACTGTATAGGGTTAGATAGAATGAACAGTAGAGGCAAATCATCTTTGTAAACTCCTAAGAACGGATATTTGGCGCGAGTCTAGTAGGGGATATTCATTTACATTCCTATGTCCTAAGGATGGATGCATAATGGGTCTTGAGCCCCCCCATACACTTTAGAATAATGTTGGCCTCACCAGCCAATATCAACAGATTCGCCCAACACTCAAATGTGTTTGGGGGCGCTGGCCAACTGATTTTTGGGGGAGATGTCGATCCGGCATGTCCATTTTCGATTCCCCTTTGCTTTGTTCGCCTGGAGATAGGAAGCTGGCAGGTCCACGGTTTTGGGTTCTTCATCATAATAGGGCACAGTCAGAAGAGGTAGCTCATATAATATGTGTCACCAGAAACAAATCTGCCCTCATACAAATCATTATCAGGAGGCGTCAATGTCATCACTCACACTGCTTCTATCACCACCCCCTGATGAACATTAGTTTGAGGATGGTGCTACAGTAGAAGCTGTGGGGTGGCGCAGGAGTCATTCACTGCTTCCATCTCCAACCCATGATGAACCCTTTCACAATTACTGTAGTAGCTATGGTGGCAGAGATTGAAGCAGAGAGTCGGCGCTGCACTCACATCTCTCAGAGCGTTTCTCATCATGGATCCAGGACACAGCAATGCAAGAAATTAGTAACAGCAACAATGCCCCCTGATGACGCCCTGTTTCAGGAGGGGCGATATACGCTGCAGGGAAGTTACTGCAGCCCCAGCCTCCTGTGACAGTGGCATACTGCCAATGGCAGCAGACCATGCGACCACTATGCGGCCTGTGAGCCAGGGATGGCCCGGTGCCAGCACCACCACTGGGCCCCTCCCACCCATCATCACACTTTCAACTTTATCGGTTGATTTTGTAAGCAATAATGAAAGAGGCACTGCTCCTCCCTCCTTCATCATTCTCCCGTTGCTTCTGAAATCTGACAGTTCAGCGCAACAGGCGGGATGACATCACTTCATTGCACCTGCTGTGCAGAACAGTGACGATACAGTTTTAGAACCCTCCCTGCCGAGACCAGAGGGAAGTGAGGTTTGTTTTTCTTTAAATCAGTGAGTACATGATGGCCATACTACTACATGAATGACTATGGGCTGTGCATTTTATATACAGGTGTATTATACTATATGGAAGACTATAGGGGGTGCATTATATATGAAGGACTATGGGGTGTGCATTATACTATATGGAGGACCATGGGCAATGCATTATACTCTATTGAGGACTATGGGCTGTGGATTATATTAGGAGGTGCATTATACTATATGGAGCACTATGGGGTGCATTATACTATATGGAGGACTATTGTGTGCATTATACTATATGGAGGAGTGCATTAGATATGGATAAATATGGAGTGTATATTATACTATATGGAGATGTGGCGCCCCTGACCTGGTCAAGCGCCACTGAGTATTGCACCCTCGTCTGGGTCAGTACACACAGGTAATCCCAGAGACTGACTAGGGTGTGGACACACAAACACGTAGTATCCAGGACACACACACACACCTTAGAGGGGACCCCTGGCAGACCCAGGCAGGGTGTGTGGCCCTCGCATCTCAGCTAGTGGTGGGTAGTGGGAGTGGAGACGAGGAGTTGTGCGGTGGCAGTCAGAGGAGTAGGAGTGGAGCAGCCGAGCCTGGAGTGTAGGGCTGAAGAGCAGGACACTAGCCAGACCCTGCACCTGTAGTGGCTGCTGGCGGGGGAGAGCGGCTACCCAGTGGTGCCGCCTGAAAACCACCTAGTGAAGAAGTGGCTGAGTAAGGGGACTACCGGTAGACCAGCCCGCATGGGAAAACAGGTCCCTAGAGCAGGAACCCATTTACTCGGCCTGCTAAACCTGCTGGTGAGGGTGCTGGATGTACCTCACCAAACAACACAGAGTCCGCAGCATCAACAGCAACGAGGGGGCCCATAAGTAAGAGAAGGCAAGGAGCCAGAATTTCTTGGTCCACGCTGTCAGCAAACGGGCCAGAAAGGGGAGAACGGCAGTTGCGACTTCCCTGGGTGATTCCCATAGTACTACAAGTCAGGGGTCACCCCAAACAAGAAGGGCTAGGAAGGCGAGTCAGCAGTCACCCCTGGATCAGCCTAAAGGATACCTGGTTCCACCTGGTTCATCATAGCATCGCCCGGGTTGTCTCACGTTACCATCAGAAAAGTGAGTAAAAACCCTGAAAGACATTGCCACCTGTGTGTGAGTTCTTCTGCGACCTGTGGTACTACACACTTACACTGAGCCCCTGGGGCCAGCACTAGACTGCATTAACCATCAGCCCCAGAAGCTCCCTAAACTGCAGTGGCGGTCACCCCTGACCGCAATTACCGAGAGTGGCGTCATGATTCCTATAGAAGTTAACCTGACCTACCTGTGGCCAGAAGAGTTCCAGCACGTGAAGACCCCGAGGCGATCTGAAGGTGAGCGGCGAGGGGGTTTCACAGAGAAATGTGGGATGCATTATACTATATGGAGGACTATGTGGGGCCCATTATACTTTATGGAGGACTATGGGGGGTGAATTATACTATATGGAAGGCTATGTCGGGGCCAATATAATATTTGGAGGGCTATGTGAGAGCCATTTTAATATTTTGTGGGCTATAAGGAAGCCTTTATACTTTATGGAGGGATATTTTGGGGCAATTATACTGTGTGCAAGCAATTTTACAGTGTGAAGGATTGTGTGGGGTCCATCATACTGCTCTAAACTTCACCCTTTACACACTGATGAAGGTCCATGCTTGGGACCAAAACATTTTGCTGGTGTTGTTGTGATTTACCCTAATAAATTCTACATTGGTTCACCTTATTTGAGTGCCAAATTCTATTTGATTATACTGTATGTAGGGCCCATTATACTGTATGGAGGGCTGTGTGGGGGTTACAGTTGGGGGTCATACTGTGTTGGGGTCACCATACTTTGCTGGTGTAATTGAAAGGGGTACAGTAGGGTCATCATACTGTGCATATGAAGAGTACTGTGGAGGAATTTACTGTGGGGTATCATACAATGTTTGTGGGGTACTTTTTTTGGCATCGTGCTTTATGGGTGTAATGAAAGGGGAATCTAGGGATTTCAATAGGAGAATTTCTTTCGAAGAGCTGAAAAATTGTGACATATTTTTTTTTTTTTTTGGGGGGGAGGGAGGAAAAGCCCAATTGGAACTTCTGCTATGGGGCCCCATGACTTCCATGTATGCCTCTGTCCTGTGACCTCATGTTTGACCCTACTTGCAAATGAAACATCACAGGAAGTGTAGTAAAAAACACATTTAGGGATTAGCCAGATGGGAGGAAGTGTAGTGTGTTCTTGTGTCATAAAGCTAATTACAAAAGTGGTTAGAGTGTAAAAATTGATATTTAGAAAGGACATTTTAGCTCTCGGATGACCCCTTTAAGGGAATCTGTGAGAAAATTTGTCCTCATCGCACTGCTGAACACTGAACAAACCACACCTGCTGTTAAACTTCATACTTGTTGGACATTAAGTGAATTTTTAAGCAAGCACTACATGGCGCGTTAGGCTGCAACAGCTGTAGCGCGACCTAAGTTGGCTTAGTGTTGCTGCCACATTGTGGAGCTATATAAATTAATGTGGTCACATTGTAAAACCTACAATACTACCACTGCGATAAGATAGTAGCAAAAATTAGACTTGGTAGCATTTTTTGTGACTTACTTGCAGTGCCCACGTCCCTGTACCGCTCGCTCTCCCCCCTTCAGGGACACTGACTCACTCACCTATGTGACCATCCCGCACTACGCTGCATGGCTTTCTACTGTCGTCCATGTGGCGGTCTTTGCCTCTGCACGCATCATAGGCCATATGGGAGTGCTCCTAGGGTAGCACGTAATTTCCTGGAAGGGCCTCTCAACCTATCGCTGATAGGCAATGGGTACTTAAAGCACTCTCCCACTAGGGGAGGTGCCTGATCAACATGATTAGTTAGGTTAGAGGTTTTTTCCCTAGCCAGTTAGTTGTCAGTGCCCCTTGTCCGCTGTGCTTCACCGTTACAGTGTAGTGTCCTTGCCTGTCTCCTGGTCCCATTGATACCCCGGTGTCCATCCTTCCTGACCATGCCATCTGCCTCGGTGCCCTGCTGTCCAACCTTCCTAATCATGCTATCTGACTCAGCTACCCCAGTGGTACCAGCTTTACTAGTGGCTCTGTCTGTCCACTCCAGCCATGCCACATGCCTCAGCTACGCCGGTGGTCCCAGCTTTACTAGTGACTATGTTCGGGCACCCTGGCCATGCCCTCTGCCTCAGATGTTCTGGTGATCCTTGGTGCCCTGGAGACTCTGCCTTTTTGTCCCCGTGTTTTTCCCTGCCCTGGGGGTCAGCTGCCACAGTCCTGGTCGCTGCCCTGTGAGTGGTCCCTGTCATCTGCCTTGTGGCGGTTGCTTAGTCAAGCCCCTCCCACTAAAGGGAAAGCCCGGGGTCCCCATGTGGTCCAGTGGATCTTCTCCTGCTTGCCACTTTACCATCTCCAGTGGTGACTATTACACTTGTGTACTTGTGACTTGTCGTTGGGGTACTATAGGTGTTGCAATGCGACCCCATTCACTCATATAGCCGTGATGTAGCAGCTTCGGTTATGTGAATGGATCTCCAGATCATGGCCTTAAGCGGGCTTTACACACAGCAACATCACTAGCGATGTCGCTGGTGAAAGCACCCGACCCCGTCGGTTGTGCGTCACGGGTAAATCGCTGCCCGTGGCGCACAACATCGCTAGGACCCGTCACACATACTTACCTGCCTAGTGACGTCGCTGTGGCCGGCAAACCGCCTCCTTTCTAAGGGGGTGGTTTGTGCGGCGTCACAGCGGCGTCACTAAGCGGCCGCCCAATAGAAGCGGAGGGGCGGAGATGAGCGGGCGGAACATCCCACCCACCTTTTTCCTTCCTCATGGCGGGCGGCCGCAGGTACGGTGATGTTCCTCATTCCTGCGGTGTCACACGTATCAATGTGTGCTGCTGCAGGAACGACGAACAACCTGTGTCCTGCAACAGCAACGATAATCGGGATTAGAACGACGTGTCAACGATCAACGATTAGGTGAGTAATTTTGATCGTTAACGGGTCGTTTGTGTGTTTCACACGCAACGACGTCACTAACGAGGCCGGATGTGCATCACGAATGCCATGACCCCAACGACATCTCGTTAGCGATGTCGTTGCGTGTAAAGCCCGCTTAACTCCTATCCTCTATCATTGATCATTGCGTTGATTTTGCGTCTATGCAGAAGACTCAAGACTCAGAGCATTCAGTGCACACCGCCCAGGACATTTCACAGATTGCAAATGCCCTGGGACTTTTCAACACATAAATCATGTAATAAGGATAATTAAAGGGAGTCTGTTAGCTCGGAAATCCATGTCAAAGCAAGGTCCTTGCAGGGGACCCAGAACTCAGAGGAGCAATACCTTTAGTTTATAAATCTGCTGGATAGCTGTAGATTCTTTCTGCTCATATGTAAATGAGGTTCTCAGAGCCTCGTGGACAGGGCAGCATAGTCTGGGGCGCTTTCCTCCCACAGACATCGAAGCAAGTCAGCAAAACCTTCCCTTTAGCTGGCGAAGAGCTGTTCAGGACAAAATGGTTCCTCCTGCTGTACTCCTAGTATCTCATTTGCATATGAATATAAATACAACCTAATAAAGATCCTGAAGGAATCCTACCACTACTTGTAAAAATATGTGATGTGTGTTCAAGAAACAGAAGATGAAGCTCCGAAACCTATAAAGTTTCCAAGCCCTATTTAGATTAAATAAAATGAAAATGTTTGAGAAGTTCCCTCTTCTTGACCACCGACACTAAAGCGGGCTTTACACGCAGCGACATCGCTAACGAGATGTCGTTTGGGTCACGGAATTCGTGACGCACATCCGGCCTCGTTAGCGACACATACGAACGACCAAAAATACTCACCTTATCCTTGATCATTGTCCGGTCGTTGTAATCCCGATTATCATTGCTGCTTTTGCACGCAGGTTGTTCGTCGTTCCTGAGGCAGCACACATCGCTCCGTGTGAGACCCCGGGAACGACGAACAACAGCTTACCTGCGTCCTCTGGCAACGAGGTGGGCATGACTTTCCTTTGGCTGCTCTCCACCCCTCTGCTTCTATTGGCCGCCTGCCGTGTGACGTCACTGTGACGCCGCACGAACCGCCCCCTTAGAAAGGAGGCAGTTTGCCGGCCACAGCGACGCCGCAGGGAAGGTAAGTCCATGTGACGGAGCCTAACAATATTGTGTGCCACGGGCACCGATTTGCCCGTGACGCACAAACGACGGTGGGCGGGTGCGATCGGCAGCGACATTGCTAGCAATGTCGCTGCGTGTAAAGCTCGCTTTACCCTAAGACCACCCAATAACCCCACTATTATTTCTTTACAATATCATATTAAAAGGGTTGTCCACTACTTTTACATTGATGGCCTATTCTTAGGATATTTAATCAATGTCTGATCGGCCGAGGTCCGACACTCTGCACCCCCGTTGATCAGCTATTCCCGGTCCCGGCAGCAGTAGGCAGCTGGAAATGCTCAGTATCGGAGCTGCTCTGTCTTCTGATAGTGGCCGTGGCTGGGTACTACACATCTGCCTCCTATTGATTAGAATGGGAGGCGGATGTGCAGTCTCCGGCTGTAGCCGCTATCAGAAGACAGAACAGCTCCGGAACTGAGCATTTCTGGGTGCCTGCTGCCTCTGCCGGGACCAAGAACAGCTGATCGGCGGGGGTGCGGGGTGTCGGACCCCGGCCAATCAGACATTGATTACCTATCCTAAGGATAGGCCATCAATGTAAAAGTAGTGGACAACCCCTTTAAATGTGAAACCTCCTTGGTCTTCCATAAACTCTTATTACTATCCTTAGGAGATGTTATTGATATTGGATCGATGAGGGCCCAACACCACCGCATGGCTGCCTGGAGGGGGCACTGAAACCTGCACCTCACAGCGCCCCGCATTGCGTGTGGCCGCTTTTAGGTATTGCACATCCACTTCAAAATGTCCACTTTTGCTAATATTCCAAGTTGCTCACTATGCCGGGCACGTTACAAAAAAAAAATAGTAAGAAATATTTAGTACTGAAGAGCATTCTGGAACACAATTCCGTTTTCCGTGCAGTTGTGGGGTCATCACGTTTCCAAACAGGAAGGATCTGATTCTAGAAAAGTAATGGGATAAAATCTTCATTCCTTGTTTTAGAGATAAATAATTTATAGTTTTAACCATTTTGTTTCAATGATTTTGCAAATGTGCAATTTTAGTAGCAGGGTTTGTTTTCTGAGCTCCTCGTGTGCTCGGTCGCTGTTGTAGCACATGGAGCGAACATCTGTTTTCTTGTGGTCACGCTACGTCATCCCAATTCTGTTTGATCTGTGATGACTCAGGGTATCCCCAAAACCACCTATGTTAACCATAGTAGCTGTTTTCCTCATCACACTGTACATTATCATCTCATGTACGTAGAGGCTGGTATTTCAGATTTTTCAGGTAAGATGGGCATCAAAACTTTATTTTAGGACTTTGTGTCTGTTATAGATTAAGCTCACTTCGGTACATTAGGAAATTGCATTTACCCCATACTGTTTACTGCATCCAGGGGGCATCACTGTAGAGGGGGCAGAGGGAGCGATCACACCCGGGGCCCCTACGACTGAGGGTCCCAAGGCAAGTCGGCCACATAAAAAGAATATAGTATTAAATAGCGCATAGAGTACGGCGGGGCCTGTTAAAGTTTGAATAGAGGCCCAGAAGCTACAAATTTTGCCACTGACTGTTGTGTTTGAGTGATCCAATATGACCAGGAGGAGAAACAGTACCCTCAACAATCCCCAGCAGTGTAATTTATGGCAGCCTGTAGTCTGGCACATTTTACGCTAAGTACATGTTACATTCAGGAGTGGTTTGATGGCTTCTCTGTGGTTTGTGTCTGAATCTCTCTTCTTTGGTGGCAATGAACGTCTTTTCAGATGGGTAAAAGAGCATTGTGTACCATGTTCCTGTGCCCCACTGAGAAGACCACAAAGGATATAAATGGACTGCCACAAAGGATATAAATGGACCGCCACAAAGGATATAAATGGACTGCCACAAAAGACATAAATGGACCAACACAAAGCACACAAATGGACCGACACAAATGGACCGCCACAAAGGACACAAATGGACCACCACAAAGGACACAAATGGATCGCCACAAAGGACACAAATGGACTGACACAAATGGACTGCCACAAAGGACACAAATGGACCACCACAAAGGACATAAATGGACCACCACAAAGGATATAAATGGACCACCACAAAGGACATAAATGGACCACCACAAAGGACATAAATGGACCACCACAAAGGACATAAATGGATTGCCTCAAAGGATATAAATGGACCACCACAAAGGACACAAATGGACCACCACAAAGGATATAAATGGACCACCAAAAAAGACACAAATGGACTACCACAAAGGACACAAATTGATGCCAGTTGAGCTCCATTTGCCCAGTTGTAATAAATGGCACCTTCAGAGGAACTTCTGAATCCTAATTTTACAAGGATTTAGACAGAAGCCTCCTGGTAGAAGCCTATAAAATAACACTGCCCCTTCATGGCTGGGATCTGTGAGGATTCAAATAGTTGGACCCAAGCTTATAAGGCTGCATTGCAAATTGAGACCAGGTAATATAGGATTGCAGTGTCTCACTGATACACTGCTACAGCACAACTAATTATAGAAAATTGTGCAAGTTACAGCAACATAACACATGGAAGAAACACAAACCTTCAGGATTTTAGTGCAACTACATGTACTAACATTAACTAAAATTAGTTGTAAATTTGGAGGTGAGCTGACAACTGTGCAGCTAAAAACCAAGTAATGGAACATGGCAGCAATGTATCAATTGCTATGATGGGAAAAACATTTAAAGTCTAATGGCATCTGTTGATGAGCTGAAGCACACAGGTGTTAAAGGGAATCTGTCACCAGGTTTTTACCACCTAATCTGAGAGCAGCATGATGTAGGGGCAGAGATCCTGATTCCAGTGATGTGTCACTTACTGTAATGTTTAGTGTAGTATTGATAAAATCCTTGTTTTATCAGAAAGGGATCTTCACTAGAGGACTAGTTAACCTGCTGCTATGTAGCTCTCTGGATTCATGAGCTTGGTATAACACCACCACCACTACTGATTGGCAGCTTTCTGTGTATAGGCAGAAAGTAGCCAATGGTTTGTCAGGTTATACAGAGTGCAGCATGAAGAGAACTGGTAGAGCTGAAGCAGATTTTATCACATTACAGCAAGCTGCAAGTTACATATTGCTGGAATCAGGATCTCTGCCCCTACATCTGCTACTTCGACAAAAACCTGGTGACAGATTCCCTTTCATTATTTTGGGGTTACCTGGCTGTGTAATAGAGTTGTTTCTTAGCAGACCTGGGACAAATATAAATGTAAGAAGATGAGCATATTGCCCACGTTCCTCATTTTACAACATCAGTATTGTTAAAATGTGTAATGTGAACTGTGACATCTTTTAGTACTGTTGAATTGTATTTTGCTTGACAATAGGGAAGAACAGAGTTAATGTTTGGGACAATAGGAGGGGCTAGAATGAGGCAAAAGGGACAGTTTCCTATCCGGAGGTCAGATAGGGCCCAGCGTACAGTAGTGACGGACCTAAGGTCTGACTACAGAGCAGAGCCTCATAACATGGATGTCTATAGAGTGAGCGGAAACAGAGACAGAGGATAGCGAGATCCTGAGGAGAGAGCAAGAGAGAGTTGACTGAGATAGTGATCGAGAGGAAACAGGTCTTGGAAGAGGACGCCAGGCAATATGGCCCCAAATTTACAACACAGAAAGGTAACGGGCCAGGATGGAACAGAGAACGTGAGACAAAGTGAATGCCCCAGGCGGGAGTTCCCTAAGCATCAGCGAGCTAGAAGCTAAGTTCCGCCATAATGGCACACCAATTCCTTTAAGAGGAAAGATAGGACTCAGAATCGTGTGTGGAGATGACTTTCCCAAACTGGACAGTTATACTAAGCTTGGTGGTAGTAAAGGAAACAAGAATAATGGAGGCAGGAACAAAAGAAGTTGAAGAAGTATAGAGACTGTGTGTAAAGATGCTCTGTGTTGAAGAAGAAACATATGAGCAGTTATGTACCCGCTATCTACTGTACATACAGTAGTTGCCAACAAGTGGCTCTTTAGTAAAAGACTATTTTTAAAGAACTGGTGGTCTCCCTCACTGAGCTGTACAACATCTGGTCCTGTCTAGCCAAAGCCATCAGCATCATGTAGTCTACAAGGGCGTAACACCCCCGCAATACAAATCTACACACCCAGACAGGACCCCCACCTTCATGTAACGTGTTGGGGTGTAAGTGACGACTACCTCGCCCATAGACATGGAAGTAGCTGCCCAAGGAGCAACTTTGCCCCCCTCTTGTTGTGTTAGGCTGGCCACATATTTTAGATAGCTGACAGCTGCACATTCATTCATACACATGCACGCTTGCCATAGTTTTGAATATGACGAGGGAAGCAAACTTGTTACGGATGTATCATGGCCAGCTGACAATCCTGTGGCAGCGAATGTTAGAAAATCCCAGAGATTCGAGCAAGTGATGTTCTCTGTTACTGCAGCAGTGGACTCTAGGACCCTGGGAAACTGTCAGTTTTGTCTCTCGTTGCCAGTCTCTGACTTCCTTTATAAACCTCACCCTGGGGATATTTGGGTGCAGTTTATAGTTTGTTCCTGAGTGACCTATGGAGAAGTTGTCTTTTGTTTCTCCAGCCTCCTATGGTTGCTGCAGGTTAGATAAGTGTTGCCTTTGCTACCAGGACTCTGGTGATTGCAGTTATGTTTCCCCTGCTTTGTTCCCTTGTGTCTTCTAGTGATAGTGGTGTTCACGAAGAGTTCATACCCACCATCCTTACTTAGGACCCATTTGCCAGGATAAAATAGGGCCCCAGGTATTCCAGCTTGGCGACAGTGCAGAAGCTGTATAGGGTCTGTGAGGGCAGTGAGGGTGAGCTGTAGGTTGTTGTCTGGGGTCACCACTTCCCACTTTCCCCAGCAATAGGGTATTCCTTTCCTCTTCCCTTTATGTTGTTCTATACGGCCAGTATAGCTTCTCGCCTCCTCAGTGACAAAACCATTGTCAGACGCCTCTGGCAACAGCATATCTCGCTGAGGACAAACAGGGCAATTATAATCAAACTGCCCAATTCTTGTCTCTGCCCAACATTTGCCACAAGGGAGAGTCGTGGAAGGTCATCGAGTCCGGCTGATACATGTCTACTGAGTATGGCCATATTCACTCTTCATTTTTGTCCTTCTGAAGCAATGTGGCAGCCCACTAGTAACTGCTTACATGTATTGTCCTGTGTGCTGGCATCCTTAAAGGGGTTCTCCGGGAATAGAAAAAAAACCCATAAGAAAATTTCATTGTAAATTAGGTCCTAAAAGAGAAGTGTGAGTGGCCTCTCAGTTGTATTAGTGGGGTACATCTGAGTCCCTACAGATGAAGGAGGGCAAAGCTTCCTACTGCACATGCTCACAGGCTCCTGACCTAACATTCTAGGACAGGTCTCAGTAAATCAAGGTGGTGGCCATTTTAGTTATATAGTGATTACCTCCTTAGACAAAATGATTGTAATTTGTTAACTACTAGAA
This sequence comes from Anomaloglossus baeobatrachus, assembly GCF_048569485.1. Taxonomy (NCBI): domain Eukaryota; kingdom Metazoa; phylum Chordata; class Amphibia; order Anura; family Aromobatidae; genus Anomaloglossus; species Anomaloglossus baeobatrachus. The sequence goes on from NC_134358.1 coordinate 521,596,441, forward strand.
ATTTTTTTACAATGACATTTCCTTTAGTTGTTCAGTTTTTTTTTTATTCTCAGAGAACCCCTTTAAATCAGCACAGGAGTGGGGGGAATTGAGATATTTGTTTGGCACTGATAGAGGCACTATAACTTGTATTGTAAGGTGCATTCTTGTTATTCTGGTTGCTCAGATGCTGCCACATGACCACCATTGGACATTGAGTAAAGAACATGCTAAAAATTAATTTTCATAACGTGTCTTCACTACACTATGGCTTAATTTTCTGAATATTTTTATGTGCTTAAAGGGAACCTGTCACAAGATTTGACGACTATAAGCTGCAACCATGACCAGTGAGCTCTTATATACAGTGTTCCAGAATACTGTATATAAGAGCCCAGGCCACTGTGTAGAACGTAAAAAACACTTTTATAATATTCACCTGGGGGGTGGTCCAGTCCGATGAGTGTCGCTGCTCTCCGGTCCGGCGCCTCCTCTCTGCTGCGATCGCGGTCCTCCTTTGACCCAGCCCAGTATGGATGACGTGTCCTACATCATCTACCGCCCCTGTTCTCACCAACCTCCCAGGTACCGCGCTCTGCCCGTGGGGAGCGATACCATCCCGGCTGCACATAACACCTGCCCCGGAGAGACTGTGCAGCAGCGGCTAGTTCCTGGCCACATACCGCGGGTGGCGCTGCGAAGCATCCCCACTCCCCATCCAGTACTGCCCCTGAGAGAGGACTAGTCACAGGAAAGGTCGGCTTCGGAGGAGGCCGAGACCCCAGTCACCGCTGCAACCGGTGACACACTTCCCAGGGGCCCGTCACCCTCCTTCCATCCCCATCTGTACTGGACACTTCTCAGTTTGCTGTTCTTATTTAACATGTTGCCGATGGGGTCACGAAACTGGGTCAGGCCCGTCACAGCTACCCCAAGGAACCACTGGCCCGGTGACGAGTACCCTAAGGCCCCGTGGACGCTTCAATATGAGCAGACCAGAAGCAGTGTACAGTCACACCAGAGACTTGGTAAGTATAACGCGCCTGCTTTCACCTTTTTTCCTTTATTTTTTTTAATTACCCCAGTGCTCAAGTACTTTTGAACCCTCACGGATCCAGACTTTTACAGTCCAGGTCCTCCCATCACTGGTGCCGAATTTAATTTGCAATATAGTAGCGCCCCTGAAGCCATCAGGAGCTACAATGTACTGCATCCTGTCAAAGATGCAGGGCCTACCCCCAGGGACCTGGAAGACCAGTGCCGGTAACATATATAATCCCTAGGGGTGGAGCCGATCCAGTCCACTAGATGACAACCAGGCAGGAGGGATCAGACAGTCAGTAAGTAGAAGTGCAAAGAGACGGACTTAACCGTACTGACGGGAGTTTGTAATAGTGACCTGTCAGGCGCAGGCGTGTGGTTGCCGAAGGAGTACGGTGGAGTACTTTTGAAACAATAGCACCGACGGTGTACAGAGCCCTAGGTCAGGCCAATGCTCCAGGCAGACCTGATAAAATCTGCACAGTGAGAGGACCATCCAGGACCTCACTGACCGTAAAGTCAGCAGTGATGGGAGAACCAGGGACCAGAATAGAACAATGACCCTACAGGGTTCAAACTGCCCGCCGTACGGACTAAAGATTGAAAGACTACCAGGAGGTGACCCCCAGAAGCTCCAAGCCACGGGGACCCACCAACTAGAGAAAGGTGCAGGGGAAAGAAGTCGCCAGGTTACCACACTGGCACTGGGACTAAGGGGACCAGTGGTGAGGACCAGCCTTCCTAAGGGTACCAGCCCTCACAGGGTACCAGTTACACTGCAATCCCTTGTGTGGCCTACCTTCTTTCCATGCCTAACTCCATCACCTACCCCCTGGGGCCCCGGCCCTACTTGCAGAGGGCCCAACATCCAGGCTGCCGTCAACATCAGCCCCAGCGGTGAGAGACTGTGCAGCGGTGGCTCGCCTACCTAGCCGCAACCCGCAAGAGGTATCACGACAAAAACTTTAATATTTCTCCACTGTATATAACCCCTTTCAAGCGACCCCCAGGGTCATGGAACCGGGCAAAGGCCTCCTAGTGAACTGTCCCCATAAATATACGGCCCGGGACCGAGTACCCTATAGCCCTGGGGCGAGTCAATATCACCAGTTACATATTCCAAGTTAGTACATTATACTAAAACAAAATATGAAGATTAAAAAAAATATAAAAAATAAAACAAACAAAGGCCATAATGGTAGAAAATAAAAAAAAAATCAGTAAGCATCAGTTCACGTCCCCATTTGGGACCTGTTTTTAATGGACCCAGTAGAGAAAAATTGGACACGATAAAAAAATCTGATACCACCAGATATCAAACTGAAACCAGAACTCCATTGGATATGTGTTAGGGCCAGGTGGACGGGCAGACCCAGGAGGTGGATCCACTGGGCCGAACTCCTTGATGAAGGTAAGGGGTCCGGTAGCTGGAGCACTACGGGTAGCAGGACAGACCGTGCACAAGAGTAGAATGGAGAAGTCCCTGCGACCACGGAGTCACTGATGATAGTCCGGGTGACGGAGCTCAGGTTCGGAAGCCGAGATGTTGTCAGGCGGAGTCCGGAACCGATGGAGCGAGAGGACGGGTCACCACAGGGATCAGAGATGGAACGGACTGTCAGGATGGCAGATAGTCAGCGTTCGGGGTTCGAGATTCGGCAGGACCGGATGGCGAGGCAGGATCGGCTCTAGAAGAGAGAGAGGTGAGTATATCACAGGAACACAAGGAGACCTGACTCCTAGCTTGGGAAACACGAAGAACAGGCCCCGCCCACTTGGACACTAACCCCTTTTATACCCTGTACCTGTGTGCTCAATTTCCTGTCAGTGGACGCTGGCCCTTTAAGAAAGGGTCAATGACCGCGCGCGCCCTAACGCGCATGCGCGAGGCCCGGGTGCCAGAAGCCAGGGCAGGGAGCGGTGAGGAGGAAGCAGGAGAGCTGGGCTGGGGCTGAGTAGCCGCCGGGCGCCGGGAGCGGGGACCAGGACGCCTGGGGACCGCAGGCAGTGGAGGCTGGAGACCGGGGAGCGGCGGACGCCGGACAGAGGAACCGGGGAGCGACGCAGGGAAGCCGGGGAGCGTGGCAGGTGAGCCGGGGAGCAGAGCAGGGGACCCGGGGAGCGTGACAGTACCCCCCCCCACGCCCCCCTCCCCGCAACCGGGACAGGAAGGCACGTATCAGGGGAGTACCCACGTTCTCCCGGGGTTCCCAGGACCTATCCTCAGGACCATACCCTGCCCATTCCACCAGGAAGAACTGACGGCCCCGTACGGTTTTCATGGCCACGATATCCCTTACCGCATAGATGTCGTCATCGGCAATAGGAGGAGGAGCCGAACTGGCAGCAGCGGAGAAGGGACCAAGGACAACCGGCTTGAGCAGGGAGACGTGGAAGGAGTTGGGTATCCTCACCGTGGCCGGGAGCTGCAGCTTGTAGGAGACCTCATTGATCTTGCTGAGGACTTTAAACGGCCCGATGTAGCGAGGTCCCAGATTGTAGGATGGTAGCTTCAATCGGACGTACTTGGAAGCAAGCCAGACAAGATCTCCTGGAGAGAAACACGGAGGGTCCAGACGCCTCTTGCCTGCGTGTCTCTTCATCCGCAGGGAAGCACGTCCAAGGGATGCCTTGACAGAGTCCCAAATCGTTGCAAAGTCACGGGCTACAGCATCAGCAGCAGGGACATCCGAGGAAGAGGATACAGGCAATGGGACGGAAGGCTGAAGTCCGTAAACGACATGGAAGGGAGAGCTGAAGGAGGACTCACTGACGTGGTGGTTATGGGAGAATTTAGCCCAAGGAAGAAGCGTGGACCAGTCGTCATGATGGGCGTTGACGTAGTGACGTAAGAAGGAGGTCAAGATCTGATTGACCCGTTCCACTTGGCCGTTCGACTGAGGATGGTAGGCTGAAGAAAAGTCCAGAGTCACTCCCAGATGTTTGCAGAGAGCCCTCCAGAAGCGGGAGGTAAACTGAGTTCCTCTGTCGGACACAATGTGTGATGGAAAGCCATGCAAGCGGAAGATGTGTTGTATATAGGCGTCAGCGAGTTCCTGGGCAGAGGGCAGTCCAGCCATAGGGACGAAATGAGCCATTTTAGAGAACCGATCCACCACGACCCATATGACTGTGTGTCCGGAGGACAGTGGCAAGTCCGTAATAAAGTCCATCGCAATGTGTTGCCACGGGACTGAGGGTATAGGCAGAAGACGGCCATATGGCAGGTGTTTGGGCGTTTTGTTCCTGGCACAAGAGGAGCAGGCTGAGACAAAAGAAGCGACATCCGTCCGAAGGGATGGCCACCAGTAATGACGTACAATCGTACTCCATGTTCTCTTCTGACCAGCATGACCGGCTATTTTTGAGGCATGGCCCCAGTGTAACACTTTTTGCCTGTCAGTCTCAGAGACATAGGTCTTCCCGGGCGGTATCTGGGCCAGGGTGACAGGAGTCACCGGAATGATTTTACTAGGGCAGATGATGGGCTGGGATGTCTCCTCCTCCTGCTCCATGGGCATGAATGACCTGGACAAGGCATCTGCGCGTACATTCTTGTCCGCGGGTCGGAAATGGAGCTGGAAATCGAATCTGGCAAAGAACAAGGACCACCTGGCTTGCCGTGGGTTCAGTCGCTGAGCAGACCGCAGGTATTCCAGGTTCTTGTGGTCCGTGTAAATAATAACGGGGTACACTGCTCCTTCCAGAAGGTAGCGCCATTCCTCCAGAGCCAGTTTGACTGCCAATAGCTCTCGGTCACCGATGGTGTAGTTGCGTTCAGGCGCTGAGAACCTCTTGGAGAAGAAACCGCAAGTCACCATCTTCCCGGAGGAGGACTTCTGCATGAGCACTGCTCCGGCTCCCGAGGAGGAGGCATCCACCTCCAAGGTGAACTGTCGGTTTAACTCCGGACGGTGGAGCACAGGGGAGGAAGCAAATGCCCGCTTCAGGGAGCCAAACGCGGCGTCGGCCGCAGGTGACCAGTCCTTTGGATTAGCCCCCTTCTTGGTCAAGGCGGAGAGAGGAGCAGTCAGAGCCGAGAAGTGAGGAATGAACTGGCGGTAATAGTTGGCGAATCCCAGAAAGCGTTGGATTGCCTTTAGTCCAGAAGGAGGAGGCCAGTTGAGAATGGAAGAGACCTTCTTCGGATCCATCTGCAGTCCGGTATCGGAGATGACGTAACCCAGGAAGGGAAGAGAAGACTGCTCGAAGACACACTTCTCGTACTTGGCGTACAGACGATTCTCCCTCAGTCGTCGTAGTACCAGCTGCACGTTCTCTCTGTGGGTTTGGAGGTCCGGAGAAAAGACCAGGATGTCATCAAGATACACCACCACACAGACGTAGAGAAGGTCTCGGAACACGTCGTTCACCAATTCCTGAAAGACTGCTGGTGCGTTACACAGGCCGAAGGGCATCACACAGTATTCATAGTGCCCATCGCGAGTATTGAACGCGGTCTTCCATTCGTCCCCAGAGCGGATGCGGACCAGGTTGTAGGCACCCCGAAGATCCAACTTGGTGAACACACGAGCTCCTCTAAGCCGATCAAACAATTCGGGGATGAGCGGCAGGGGGTACTTGTTTTTCACGGTGATTTGGTTCAATCTCCGGTAGTCTATGCATGGGCGTAGGTCACCTTCTTTCTTCTTAACGAAGAAGAAGCCTGCTCCAGCAGGAGAAGAGGATCTCCGAATGAATCCCCTTGCCAGGCTCTCTGTGATGTAAGTAGACATGGCCCTTGTTTCGGCAGGAGATAGCGGATATATCCGTCCTCGAGGTGGTGTAGTTCCCGGGAGCAGGTCGATGGCACAATCGTAAGGACGATGTGGCGGAAGTACCTCTGATTCTTTTTTGTCAAAGACGTCCGCGAAGGACCAATAGGCCGAGGGCAGTCCCGGTAGGGACTCTAGAACCGGAGGTCGTCGGATGGGTTGTATGGTCTTCAGACAGTTCTCATGGCAAGAAGAGCCCCATCGGGTGATTTCACCAGTGCCCCAGCTGACTGACGGTTCGTGTGTCCTTAACCAGGGGAGTCCCAGCAGGATTTGATGGGACATGTGTGGGAGGACGTAGAGAGCGATGTTCTCGGTGTGCAGGGCACCGATACGCAGTTCGATCGGCCTGGTGATCCACGAGATGGTGTCAGAGAGGGGTCTCCCATCCACAGAGGCAATCACGAGGGGTTTGTCGAGTGGAGTAACAGGCACCTGGTACTTGTCCACCGTGGCCTGCTGGATGAAATTGCCTGCTGCCCCGGAATCGAGGTACGCCTCGGCCGTGAACCGCGTCTCTCCCGTTGTCACTTGAACAGTCCACGTAACCGGGTCTGAGAGAGTCCCAGCACCTAGGGTGGCCTCTCCTACCAACCCTAGGCTTTGGAGTTTCCCGGCCTCTCTGGACAGGAGCGTAGAAGGTGTGTGCCCTCTCCGTAGTAGAAGCAGAGGCCCTTGGCGAGCCGCTCTGCTCGGCGTTGTTCAGACTGCCGCACACGGTCGATCTGCATGGGCTCGTGGACGGAGACACCAGATGCCGTTGACTGAAGTACGGCGGGCTTCTGCGGAGGAGAGGAATGCCATACCGGTCGTCTCTCACGGGACACCTCTTTGGATCGCTCCTGAAAGCGAATGTCCACTCGAGTCGCTAGGGTAATCAGGGCATCCAGGGTGGACGGTACGTCACGACCAGCCAGCTCATCTTTAATTCGACCCGAGAGTCCTTCCCAGAAGGCGGCGGTTAGAGCCTCGTTGTTCCACCCGAGTTCCGAAGCCAAGGTGCGAAAACGGATGGCATATTGACCCACCGTCAGAGTCCCCTGACGTAACCGGAGAAGAGATGAGGCAGACGCGGAGGCGCGTCCGGGCTCGTCAAAGGTGCCACGAAATGCCTGCAGGAACTCCTGGATGTTCGTGGTCACAGGGTCCTCCTTCTCCCACAAGGGGTTCATCCACGCCAATGCCTCACCCTCTAGATGGGACATCATGAAGGCGACCTTGGCTTGGTCGGAGGCAAACAAATGCGGCAGCTGCGTGAAATGGAGGGAGCATTGGTTTATGAATCCCCTGCAGGTCTTGGGATCACCGGCATACCGGGGTGGTGAGGCCAAACGAAGCCTGGAAGCATCCGAGGAGGCTGCCACGGGAGCTGGAGCCGTGGATTGTCTAGTGGAAGCCCGAGATGCTGAAGATGTAACCGACGCTTGTAGCGTGTTCAGGCGGGCGTCCACAGAAGACATAAAGTTCAGCATGCGGGTCTGAGTCTCACACTGGCGTGTGAGTTCTTCCTGCAAGGCCGCTAGTGCTTCGGCGGGATCCATGGCCTGTTCTTACTGTTAGGGCCAGGTGGACGGGCAGACCCAGGAGGTGGATCCACTGGGCCGAACTCCTTGATGAAGGTAAGGGGTCCGGTAGCTGGAGCACTACGGGTAGCAGGACAGACCGTGCACAAGAGTAGAATGAAGAAGTCCCTGGGACCACGGAGTCACTGATGATAGTCCGGGTGACGGAGCTCAGGTTCGGAAGCCGAGATGTTGTCAGGCGGAGTCCGGAACCGATGGAGCGAGAGGACGGGTCACCACAGGGATCAGAGATGGAACGGACTGTCAGGATGGCAGACAGTCAGCGTTCGGGGTTCGAGATTCGGCAGGACCGGATGGCGAGGCAGGATCGGCTCTAGAAGAGAGAGAGGTGAGTATATCACAGGAACACAAGGAGACCTGACTCCTAGCTTGGGAAACACGAAGAACAGGCCCCGCCCACTTGGACACTAACCTCTTTTTTTCCAATTTAAATTTTTTTATTGAATTTTCATAAGCATACAGTAAAAGAGCATGGGACCATGTAATGATAGATAGTTTTCATCAAACATCTGGACAAAATTAAACTGTCATAGGAGTCAGAATGGATTATAAGTCATTACGGTAACACATGGATCCTCATTTTAAACCGTAGAAACCAGTAACACAGGGAGGAAAGACAGGGGAGAGTAGCAGTCATGAGATGTAGGAAAGATAGCATAAGTCGGAGAGAAAGGGGGAAAAATAGAAAGTAGAGCGCGGTGACCGGGGCTAATACACTGTCCGCTGGACCAAGGCCATTCGAAAAGATGATGTGTGTCGTCTGAAGAAGAGAGGGGGCCGGGGTGCTTGTTCCTCAGGAGTTACATTAGATCCAAGAATTTTTTACTAGACAGAAAAGATTCCCACTGGGACCATTTGGTGGCTGTCTCCACTGTCTGCCCGCGTGACTGGGCCATCACCACCTCCATACGGTGGATCACATTAACCTCCATTACCCACTCTTCCAACGAAGGGGGAGCAGAGTCCTTCCATCGTCGTGGGATCACTGTCTTGGCTGCCTGGAGAAGATGGCCTAGGATAGAATTTTTATAGACCTTTTCGGATACATTAAAGATGTACAATAATACCGCCTCTGGGCGACTCGGGACCGCAACCCCGGTAACCTCATGAATGGCCGCCAGTATTTTATTCCAAAAGGCCGACAAGCTCGGGCAGTACCACCAGATATGCGCCATAGTGCCCCCCTGCGCTCCACAGCGCCAGCACGTGTCAGGAATTTCGGGATACCATGCATGAAGAGATGCTGGGACCCTATACCATCTAGAAAGTATTTTATAGCTGGTTTCTTGCATCCTGGTGGCCACCACGGACCTGTGGGTCAAACGGAAACAACGTTTCCACTGATTCTCAGGGAAAGTCTGGCCGAGCTCCGCCTCCCATGCCGCACAGAAGTGGGGGGGAGACGTCTCCGCCGCGTTCGTCATACATTTGTACACCTTTGAGATTGCATGGCGTGCATCAGAGGACCCACTACAAAGGTTTTCAAAAGGCGTTTGGGGCAAGTGGTGGGCTCTGTCAATGTCCTGGGAGGTTATAAAATGTTTGAGCTGGGCATATTCAAAGTGGAACCGCAGTTTGAAGTTGCGGTTCTCTACAATCTCCCGGAGCGGAAGGAGGGATCCTCCCGAAGCTACCTGGTTTAATCTCAGGGGGTTTAGCTTCGTGCGTCCCAGAAAGTTGTTAGACGACGCTCCCGGTAGAAACTCCGGGTTGTCAGTTAGTGGCATAAGGGGTCCCCTAGGCTGGATCATGAGGTTGCGTGATGATATAGAGTGTATCGTTCGTAGTGTTTGTTTGGTACTATAGGACATCTCAATTTTATGCTTGGTGAGGAGGGGCCAGGTCCACGGCAAGGTCGATGTCGATAAAGGGCACAAATCCTGTGCCAGGCAGACCCAGAGCTTAGACCTAGAGCAGTGCAAAAGGTCCAAGACCCTGGCATAAGCGGCTGCCATATAATATCGCCTACAATCGGGCAGACCTGCTCCCCCTGCGTTTTTGGTCCTGGTTAAGACGCTGCATCTCAAGCGAGCGCGTTTTTTGGACCAGACAAATTGGTTAAATATGCGTTGTATCTTGGCCCAATATGGTGCCGGGATATATACCGGAACCGTCTGGACCAGGTACAGTAATCGCGGCAGGGCGGTCATCCTGAGAGCGCCAATCCTGCCAAACCACGAAAGAGTGCCTTTTTGCCATGAGGCTAGGTCTCCCTCGAGTCTTGACAGAAAAGTTTGATAGTTTAATTGAAAGAGCCTATTCAGGTCAGAGGGAATCTTTATGCCCAGGTATTCAATGCTACCATGGGATGGCCATTTAAAGGGAAAGCTTGGTTTTAGGGCGTTTACCATTGTGTGGGGCAGAGAGATATTCAGCGCCTCCGACTTGTCAAAATTGATTTTGAAGTTGGACCATTTACTAAAGCGGTTTAGCTCCACTAGCAGGGACGGGAGGGATGTAAGAGGGTTACATAAATAAATAAGGAGATCATCGGCAAACGCGGCACATTTATGTTCCCGGTTGGCAACCCGAATGCCCTGAATATCCGGGTTAGCCCTAATGGCCGACAGTAAGTGTTCCATTACTAATACGTATAATAAAGGTGATAGGGGGCATCCTTGCCGGGTCCCATTCCGGATGGGGAAGGGCCTCGACAGAGTGCCATTAATCTTAATGTATGCAGTCGGAGAGTGATATAAAGCCATAATCTTAGAGGAGCAAATGGGTCCCAGGCCCATATGCTCCAATGTCTGTGAGAGTGACTGCCATGAGACTCTGTCGAAGGCCTTCTCAGCATCCAAAGATAACAACATCAAGGAGAGTTTTTTAGTGTGCGCATGTTGGATTAGGTCTAAGGTCTTTATAGTATTGTCCCTAGCTTCTCTGCCCTGGACAAACCCGACCTGGTCTGGATGGATCAGGTCAGGAAGCAAAGGGCCCAGTCTATTTGCCAAAAGCTTGGCATAGATTTTTAAATCTACATTAAGGAGTGATATCGGTCTGAAACTGCTACATATTGTGGGGTCCTTTCCAGCCTTACGAATCAGAGAAATATGGGCCGTGGTTGAATGGGGCGGGAAAGGGACCGAGTCCGAGATTGAGTTGAAAGAGAGGAGCATTAAGGGTGCTAACTGTTCCGAGAAGGCTTTATAAAATTTAGCGGGGAATCCGTCAGGTCCAGGACTCTTATTACCCGGTGTATCACGGATCACCATCAACAATTCATTCAATAAAAATGGACTTTCCAGGTCCTCAATTGTGGAGCTACCAAGGCGCTTAAAGGGTGAGGGCATTGAGGGGCACTCGGCACTCGACTCAGAGGGTTCGACAGGTAAATTATATAGCTTGGAATAATAGTCATGAAACGTGTTGGAGATGTCGGGGGTGGCGTAGAGTAGTTCGTCACGTGAGTTCTTGATGCAAGGTATAAGGGTGTGGGCTCTTCCCTCTCTCAACGCGTTGGCCAGTAACCTGCCCGGTTTATCTCCGAACTCATAAAACCTCCCTTTCCCTACCTGTATCAGGCGCTTATATGAGGAATCCAACAACTTTTTGACCTCCATCCTAGCCTGTAAAAGGGCCTGTAGGTTCGCGGCCGATAGTGCTCGTTTGTGGATAAGCTCACGTTCAGAGACCCTACGAAGGGCTGTTACTATATCCTGGGCCCGTTCTTTTTTGATTCGGGACCCATGCTTAATAAAAATACCTCGTATGACACATTTCAATGCTTCCCACTTATAAGTGGGGGCTGTGTCATCAGTTAAGTGGTCTGTTACGAACCCCGTGATAGAGGTCTGAACGTCGGAAACACAGAGCTCATCCAACAGCAACGACTCATTAAGCCGCCACGAACCCCTGGGGGTCGAGAGGGAGGGTATCTCAATTGTACAATAGACCGGAGCATGGTCCGACCATAGTATGTTGTCCATCCCAGTGTGTCGAATCCAGGGGAGAGCGTTATGTTGTAAAAGTATATAGTCTATGCGACTGTATGAGTCTTGAGTGTGGAAATAGAAACTATAATCTCTGTCGGACGGGTGTTTCAGTCTCCAGGTGTCGAACAGTTGAATACGCAATAGAGCTTTTTTAATACGTTTGATTGTGCTGTAAGCAATGTTAGATTTCCCCCTGGAGTTGTCCAATGTGGGGTCGAGGGTGACATTGAGGTCGCCACATAGAACCACTGTACCCTGTATCAGAGGGACCGCAACGTCTACCAGGCGGGTGACAAAGCTATCTTGCTTTTGGTTTGGGGCATATGCGTTAATGACTGTGAGTGTTTGATCCCCTACCTTCAGCGAGAGGATGATGTACCGTCCAAGACTATCAGTCGTACATTTTAGGATTTGATGTGGGAGGGATTTATGGATGGCTATCGCCACCCCTTTAGATCGGGAATCCGGGTTGTCTGAGGATACCCATGTCTGATAATACTTATTTTTGAAAATGGGGGCATGCCCTTGTTTGAAGTGGGTCTCCTGGAAACACACCATGCTCACCTTCTGTTTATGGAAGTGGTACAGGATCTGTGTTCGTTTCTCCGGAACATTGAGGCCCCTGGCGTTAAAAGAGGCAATAGTCAGGTCCGCCATCTATAAGAGAGTGTGACATTAAAGATACATGAGAGAGGGGATCGAACACGATCAGCCCGGCCGCCAAGAGTGGAAGGAGGGAGAGGGTTGAAAGAAGTAGAGTATAGCGAAGAAGAAGACAAAGAGAACATCAGAGCACGAAACCTTGTATAATAAACTAGATTCGAACAAACGTTCCTAGGGAACATATCCGCCTTTGCTTGGCAGGACAGGGGATCCCCACCTATTTGGGGAAAAAGGATGTCAGACATAGCAAAGCAAAACAGAACTCCGGATATACTAAAAATATTAAGGATAACCATAAGCACCGGCTAAGGTATTGATGGCTAATGTAATACGGGCAATGAATAGGTTTAAACGCAGCAGATGAAAGTCACTTAGTTGTAAATAACTGTAAATAACTGTGTGTAGAATAAGTCATAAAGGCGCACACGGCCTCAGGGCTTCTCTATGTCGGGTATCGAGAGCGTCCTGCCCCACGGCCCCGTTCTCCTCTTGGAGGCAGGCCCCTATTGGGCCCCGGGAATGGGGTTGGTTTGGTGGATGTGATCCTTTCCCTGGGGGTCCAGGTCTGAAGCAGAGTAGTCGGCCAGGCCGCTATAGGGATTGTAGGTAGGCCCAGGCTTCTGATGAACGCCGGGAGGTCCTCTGGGGAGCGCAGGACCCGCCATTGAGAGTCTTTTTGCACCGCCAAGGAGAATGGGAACCCCCACCGGAACGGAAGTCCCTTTTCTTTCAAAACATCCAGAAGGGGCTTCAAAGTAGCACGTTGGGCTAGAGTGTGCCTGGAGAGATCTGGCAGTATGCGGATGGCAGATCCATTGTATGACAAGTTTGGTTTCTTCCTGGCTGCCTGTAGAATAGCCTCCTTTGCTGCAAAGAAATGCACCCTACAGACCACATCTCTTGGGCGGGGATCATCCGGATCTGGGGGACGTAGAGCCCTATGTGCTCTATCGAGCTCTAGAGGGGCACCCGGCGGTTTCTTTAACAAGTTATTAAAAATGGAACGGAGGACGCCGGGGATGTCCGGAGCAGCTATAGACTCAGGAAGGCCTCTGATTCTTAAATTGTTCCTTCTATTTCTGTTCTCCTGATCATCAATGTGTTGTTGAAGGGCAAATAGCTGCTTAGACTGATTTTGTACTGTCTCTTGGATAGATTGTATGGAGACTTGTGAGTTTGATTGCTGCTCAGTGAGGGTATCAACCCTATGGGTGAGTGAGGAAAGATCAGATCGCAGCTGGATAAATTCTTGCTTACATTCCGCCACCACTTGATTAGCCAGTGCTGCAATGTCATTCTTGGTGGGGATCGCTTGCAGCAGTGATCGCAGGTCTGCCAAGGACGCCGGGCGGTCCTCACTTGTCGGGGCTGCAGCGTAGGATATATTGGGGTGTGCACTGAAAGAGTCCTGCACAACTGGACCGTATATCATTTGCTGTGTACTTTGGGGATTATTTATGCCGCTCCATGATGGTGACACGGTTACAAGACGAAGTGGGGCTGCCCCTGATACCATGGGCCCTTTATTCATGGGCATCAGTACACCCCCTTCCGGAACCCCGTCTGTGTCCCCCAGGCTCTCAGCCCAGGAGGATCCTGTGCACCAACTATTGGGTGAGGTGGGGGGTATTTCCATCTGGGGCGTCCCCCAGAACTCGGTGGCCGTCTCCCTGGATTCATGCAGTCCCCCTCCAGTCACTGGACCCCCCAGGGGTTGTGTGTCCCTTGGCCAGGAAGTGTGGCTTGTGTTGTTGTTGCTACTACTGATATGGGCCCTCGACAGCAGGTCCCCCCTCCAGCCCTGCACTGGGGGCCTGTGATCAGGCAGTCTGTTAGGGGTATCCGCTGCTCCTGTCTGGGCCTCAGCCGCTCTGCGTAGAGCCTGCTCTCCCTGAGTCTGAGGCTGGAGCGGTGACTCATCCCCTAAGCCTGACCTCGCGTGCAATCCACGGCCGCACGCCGATATCTCCCTGATCCCGCCGACACCAGCTGCGGGTGGGCTGCGAGGACTCACCGCTCCCATTGGCGATGCAGCGGCGCGTGAGGCAGGCGAGGCCACGGCTGCGAGTGTCCCGTCTTCCAGCACCGGATCCTTGGGCTGCGGTTCAGGTAGGTGAGCGCCATCTTGGAATGGCGTCTGCAGCTTCACTAGTTCCCCCGCCGCAGGGCTTTGTATCTTGCTCACCGCTGCTGTGGGTCTCCCGGTGGGCCCTCTCGCATCATGGGGGATCTCAGCTGTGTCACCCTTCTCTCGGGTCCCCGAAGTTGCTGTATCCTCAGGCATCCGGACAGGGGCAGGATCCATTTCAGATTCTGCAGGCCGCGATTCCTGCTCCGGCTGCGAGGTTACCCCCGATTCTTTGGAGCGGGTAAAGTAGGCTCCAATATTATTCAGGGGAGCAGGTGGCCGTCCTGGGGTGCAGGGCTTGCCCTTCTTGGCCGATGATTTGCCCATTTTATGTATAATAGCCGGCGTTATGGAGGATTATAAGCAGGAGCTCCAGAGAAACACGTCTTTACCCGGCCATGTCCAGCTCCGCCCCCCCGACACTAACCTCTTTTATACCCTGTACCTGTGTGCTCAATTTCCTGTCAGTGGACGCTGGCCCTTTAAGAAAGGGTCAATGACCGCGCGCGCGCCCTAACGCGCATGCGCGAGGCCCGGGTGCCAGAAGCCAGGGCAGGGAGCGGTGAGGAGGAAGCAGGAGAGCCGGGCTGGGGCTGAGTAGCCGACGGGCGCCGGGAGCGGGGACCAGGACGCCTGGGGACCGCAGGCAATGGAGGCTGGAGACCGGGGAGCGGCGGACGCCGGAGAGAGGAACCGGGGAGCGACGCAGGGAAGCCGGGGAGCGTGGCAGGTGAGCCGGGGAGCAGAGCAGGGGAACCGGGGAGCGTGACAATATGTTTAAAATAGAAACTATAATTTACGGGTTTTTTTATCCGTTTTCATGTGTTTTTGTTCCATTTTTATGGATTTAGAGGGTTTTTTTAGATACGTGTTCTGGGCAAGAGCAGTGCAAAAAAATCTGACACATTAAATAACTCAACGGATGACCATCCAATCTGATCTGTTTCCTATAGACTTTAATGAGTAAAATAAACAGATCTGTCTGCCATCCAGACAGATAGTCGGATGGACAAAAAGGTTGTGCAAACTACGATTTTTTTGGGTGCTTCCAAAAAAGAGATAACAGACCGAACGGATGCAAATAGATGGTTTTTGTTGTTTTTTTAAGAAACCGCATTTAAATGTTTTATTTCTGATATTTCTGTGTTTTGTGCTCCTCAAAAGGGAGCATAAAGATGGCATTAAAAGGCATATGTGAACGTGGCCTTAAAAAAACCACAAAGACGTAATTAACATACAATAACAAGATTTTTTAACATTGATTTTCAACGAGAAAAAAAAAAATAATGGAGAAAAAGGGAACAAAATATAAAAAAATAAATAGTTTCTCTAGTGTGTCCTCAAATGATGTTTGTCCCTATTGGGCTAATTACTGCCACACAAAAATGAAGCCTAGCTAAAAAATCTGGAAATAAAAAAAGATGCAGCAATCTAAAGTGTGTGACCACTGATGGATCTGTGAGGCCCGGAAGACTCTTGAGAGAAGCCGATCCAAGATGTATTCTTCCTGTTCAATCCTTGTGTTTCCCTTAGAGATAAGTGACAAGACTGGTGACTGGCAGCAGCATATCTCTCCATCAATTGAAATAACATGCATGTGTAATGGTGCATGGGAATGGGGGAATTGCTGATCATAGCTATTAGTCCACAATTGTCAGTGTGGAGGAAGGGATGGTTCCATATTTACATCTCAGGAGCCCACGATACACAATACTCTTCGCAAAGATTGTAATCAGCTGTATAAATGCAACAGAAAAGTAACTAGTTACATATAAACCTAAACCCTTACCTGGCTCTGAGCTTAGTACAGCTAAGTTTTCTGCCATGTCTACGGCACTCTCCCTCCCTACTCCAAAAAGACACTGGATTTAATAGAGTTTGGCGGAGGGAGGAATATTAAAAAAAATTAAATTTTCGTCATTCCACCGCCCTCTGGAACCCGCCGCCCTAGGCACTGGACCTCCCATACCTAGTGGCAAATACAGCCCTTCCCAAATGAACAGATTATACCGTGTTTTTCCAAAAATAAGATCTGCCCCAAAAATAAGCCTCAGCATTTTTGGAGCAAGGCTTAAATATAAGCCCAACCCCTTAAATAAGCCCTAGTCGCAGTTCAATAATGAAGTGTCCATGCAGCTAAAAAAGTTAAAGAATAGTGGAGCACCCTTCATTATAGAAAGCAGACACCCCACAATCAATCTCACCAGACGCCAAGCAGGAGGCCCTGCAGTGGATCGCATACCCACAGACATCAGATCTCACACCCGCTCACACACACACACATCAGATCACACACACACACACATCAGATCACACACACACATCAGATCACACACACACACATCAGATCACACACACAATCACCCATCAGATCATACAAACACTCACTACATCCAGCGATACCGATTTTCTGAGATGCAGTGCAGTGGAACAGAAGGACCTGCGGCTGCGGATGGAATGCTTACAGGATCTGCGATGTGTAACTTGCTCCCATCTTTCCCTGCAGCTGGAGGTATTCTGTACCCCTGGGATGTGTGCGATCTGATCGGTGATTGTGTGTGCGTATGAGTATGAGTGTGTGTGTGCGACCTGATGTACAGTCAGGGCCAGAAATATTTGGACAGTGACACAAGTTTTGTTATTTTAGCTGTTTACAAAAACATGTTCAGAAATACAATTATATATATAATATGGGCTGAAAGTGCACACTCCCAGCTGCAATATGAGAGTTTTCACATCCAAATCGGAGAAAGGGTTTAGGAATCATAGCTCTGTAATGCATAGCCTCCTTTTTTTCAAGGGACCAAAAGTAATTGGACAAGGGACTCTAAGGGCTGCAATTAACTCTGAAGGCGTCTCCCTCGTTAACCTGTAATCAATGAATTAGTTAAAAGGTCTGGGGTTGATTACAGGTGTGGTGGTTTTGCATTTGGAAGCTGTTGCTGTGACCAGACGACATGCGGTCTAAGGAACTCTCAATTGAGGTGAAGCAGAACATCCTGAGGCTGAAAAAAAAGAAAAAATCCATCAGAGAGATAGCAGACATGCTTGGAGTAGCAAAATCAACAGTCGGGTACATTCTGAGAAAAAAGGAATTGACTGGTGAGCTTGGGAACTCAAAAAGGCCTGGGCGTCCACGGATGACAACAGTGGTGGATGATCGCCGCATACTTTCTTTGGTGAAGAAGAACCCGTTCACAACATCAACTGAAGTCCAGAACACTCTCAGTGAAGTAGGTGTATCTGTCTCTAAGTCAACAGTAAAGAGAAGACTCCATGAAAGTAAATACAAAGGGTTCACATCTAGATGCAAACCATTCATCAATTCCAAAAATAGACAGGCCACAGTTAAATTTGCTGAAAAACACCTCATGAAGCCAGCTCAGTTCTGGAAAAGTATTCTATGGACAGATGAGACAAAGATCAACCTGTACCAGAATGATGGGAAGAAAAAAGTTTGGAGAAGAAAGGGAACGGCACATGATCCAAGGTACACCACATCCTCTGTAAAACATGGTGGAGGCAACGTGATGGCATGGGCATGCATGGCTTTCAATGGCACTGGGTCACTTGTGTTTATTGATGACATAACAGCAGACAAGAGTAGCCGGATGAATTCTGAAGTGTACCGGGATATACTTTCAGCCCAGATTCAGCCAAATGCCACAAAGTTGATCGGACGGCGCTTCATAGTACAGATGGACAATGACTCCAAGCATACAGCCAAAGCTACCCAGGAGTTCATGAGTGCAAAAAAGTGGAACATTCTGCAATGGCCAAGTCAATCACCAGATCTTAACCCAATTGAGCATGCATTTCACTTGCTCAAATCCAGACTTAAGACGGAAAGACCCACAAACAAGCAAGACCTGAAGGCTGCGGCTGTAAAGGCCTGGAAAAGCATTAAGAAGGAGGAAACCCAGCGTTTGGTGATGTCCATGGGTTCCAGACTTAAGGCAGTGATTGCCTCCAAAGGATTCGCAACAAAATATTGAAAATAAAAATATTTTGTTTGGGTTTGGTTTATTTGTCCAATTACTTTTGACCTCCTAAAATGTGTAGTGTTTGTAAAGAAATGTGTACAATTCCTACAATTTCTATCAGATATTTTTGTTCAAACCTTCAAATTAAACGTTACAATCTGCACTTGAATTCTGTTGTAGAGGTTTCATTTCAAATCCAATGTGGTGGCATGCAGAGCCCAACTCGCGAAAATTGTGTCACTGTCCAAATATTTCTGGACCTAACTGTATGTGAGTGTCGGTCAGAAGCAGGTGAGGACGGCGTGCAGGATACTTGCTGGGACCGCCTGCTGGAGATCACAGGAGGACCTGGGAGCCGTGCAGACATCCAGAGTCTGGTACATATGAGTCTCCTGGGAAGGTGGGGGGTCTTCTGTTTTTTTGGGGGGTAAACTTACCCCCAACCATGTTTCTCCAATAATAAGACCTACTCCAAAAATAAGCCCAAGCGCTTTTTTGGGGGCAAAAAATAGTACAGTGTCATATTTTTAGAAAAACACAGTAGTACGTACATAATATAGATTCCGCAATACAGACAGCTAAATAAACATGATGATCAGTATTTCATCAGTATTTAATCCGTTATTTAATTCCTAAAATTTCCTTTTGGTCATAAACTGATCCCAATAATAAAATAATAGTAAAAAAATGAAAATACAAATGCAAACGGTTATAGACAGATAAAAAGTTGAACGTTGGACATTTTTCCATTTCATTTGAAAAAACTAACTCATTATAAAATTTAATGGCAATGACATATCCCAAAAAAAGCTTGGACAAGGTTTAGAAAAGTAAATGGCACTAATGAAAAACATCTGGAGGGACAATTTTCAACTAAGTCTCATAACTAAACCTAAGACAGGAACAAAAGGAGCAGTAAGTAAATAATAATATTTTAACATAGGGTTCTTAGTAAACACTATTTTTGATAAAAAAAAACCCCAAAAACATGCATTAAAGCCATCCCACCACGACAAGAACAGAAAACACACCTCAGAAGTTGAACATTAGACATTTTTTACATATCACTCATTTAGAAGTGGATGGTAGTAACACGTGTCTAAAAAGTTGGGATAGGTTAAAGATAAGTAAGTGGTACTAATGAAAAACAGCTGGATGGTCAAATTCAAATTTCAATTTAAAGCCTGCTTTACACCTTACATTTTCTCGTGTGATCACATCTGCGATTATACCTCCCCCATCGTTTGTGCGTTACGGGCAATTTCTTGCCCGTGTTGCACAATGTTGCAACCCCCCCGTCACACGAACTTACCTCCAGAACAACCTTGCTGTGGGCGGCGAACATCCACTTCCTGAAGGGGGAGGGACGTTTGGCGTCACAGCGACGTCACACAGCGACCGCCCAATAGAAGTGGAGGGGCGGAGATGAGCGGGACGTAAATATCCCGCCCACCTCCTTCCTTCAGCATTGCCGCCGGGACGCAGGTAAGCTGTGTTCATCGTTCCCGGGGTGTCACATGGAGCGATGTGTGCTGTCTCGGGAACGATGAACAACAGGACGTGCGGTTTTTAGAAAATGAGTGACGTGTCAGCGATGAACGAGAAGGTGAGTATTTTTGCTCGTTCATAGCTGTCACACGCTACGATATCACTAACGATGACGGATGTGCGTCACTTACGACGTGACCCCGCCAACATCTCGTTAGATATATTGTAGCGTGTAAAACCCGCTTTAGTCACATGACAGAGTAGAAAAAGAGCATGTTAGAGAGGCAGAGTCTTTCAGAAACAAATATGGTCAGAAGCTCACCAATCTAAAAAGAGTGGAACAATTTCCCAAAAATGCTTCTAAATGTAAAGTTGCAAAGACTAGGATTATCCCACCATTTACATTACATAATATCATCAAAATATTCAGATATTTTGGACAAATTCATATGTACAAGGGACAAGGTCTATGGTCAATATTGGAGGTTCATGATCTACTCCACCTCAGGTGACATTGCATTAAAAACAAGCATGATTTGGTCATGCAAATCAGTACGTAGGCTCAGGAATGCTTCAAAAAATTATTACCTGTGAACATACTTTGCAGTGTAATCCACAAATGCAAGCTAAAGCTTGAAAAATGAAAAATTATTTATAGAAACCACGGATGCTGTGTCTTCTGGACTGAAGAGTAGAGGGACCAGCCAGTTTATTATCAGCGCACAATTCCTACATCTCTGATAGTATGGGGCTGTATTATTGCCTATGGCATGGGCAGCTTGCACATTGTGAAAGGCGACATCACTGCTGTGTATTATATAAAGGTTTTATGCTCCATCCAGACAACATCTATTTCAGGGAAGACCTGGCATATTTCAGAAAAAAATGCTAAACCATATACTGCATCTATAAAAACAGCATAGCTACACAAAAGAAGAGTTCATAGACCGGCCGCCAACAGTTCTGACTTTTCACCAATAGAAAACAGTTGGTGTTTTATATAAGGACAAATCCATGAGTTGGACCCCGGACTGCAGAGCTGTGAGAATTCTGCATCAGAAAAGAACGGGATAACTTTCCACTCCAAAAACCCCAGCAATTGCTCTTGCTCAATTCCCAGATATTTACAGAATGTTACTAGGGGTTTTTTTTGTTAAAAAAAGAAAAAGGTGATGCTGCACAATGGTAAATATGGCTTGGGTGTCACGGGTGACAAATAGTCAAGTAGTTTCTGGCAATAGAAGGTCACATTGTTTGGCTGCGCAAAATGCTCCCTGACTTTCTATTGTTCCTACTGTTATTATTCATTGTAATAGGTAGCTTCCCTGATGGATTTTCATCTCTCTCCCCTTCTGGATAGCCCAATTTAATTGCTATTTTCTTCGCTGTAATAATTGTCATTCGTCAGGCTCAGGACTCGATCTGGTGACCTTTTGCTGTGTGGTCTGTTTCCTTGCTGAGCCAGAGTCTGGTCAGTCACTGTCCAAATCTGATGATCTTTTATCTTTGCTTCTCTCCTTTTAGTTTGCGGAAATCAGGTGTTCTCACTTACTCATTTTTCTGTCCTATCACATTCCTGGTGGGGCTATTTATTCTCTCCGGACACTAGCCGCCTTCTCTTCTGGCTATATTCCTATATGGATTCTACTAAGGCGTTCCAGCCCTGCTGCTAGAGATTTTGCCTGTCTGACAGAGACCAATATAGTATTTGCCCTGAGATTTGTCATATGTCTTACCTACCTCTTTCTCTTGTTTGCTGTTGGGTCTTGCAGAGGTTCTTAGTTTTTGTGAATTATTATCAAACGGTCATTAAGAACTTTTTGGTCATAGTCAAACCTTTAACTGATGTGATCAAAAAGGGAACAAACTTCTCCTCCTGGTCTATTGAGGCTGTAAATGTTTTTTTTCTGCCCTCAAAACACCCTTCTCTAAGGCTCCTGTTCTCAATCAACCCAATATTCTTTTGCCTTTCATGGTCTAGGTAGATGCTTCTTCTATGAAGATGGGGTCTGTTCTTTCACAAAGCAAAGATGGCTACCTTCATCCTCATGCTTTTTATTCTCAGATGTTCTTTTAAGCTGAGTTTAACTATCATATAGGTGCCGTGAGCTTCTGATGGTTAAAAAAGTCTTTGGGGAGTGGAGATATTGGTTGGAAATGGCTAGACATAAGTAACGATCCTGACTGATCATAAAAACCTGATCATGCTGAAACACTAGACAGGCCCGGTGGGCCATTTTTTTTTTGCCCGGTTTGATGTTACTTTGATTTATCTCCCTGGATCTAAGATTGTTAAGGCTGGTGCTTTCTCGTAGCTTTGTTCCAGCGTTGAGGGACAAAAATTCTGTCAAAATTCTTAGTGAAGGGGTGGTGGTGGGTGATCTGGGGATAAATCTCAAATATCGTATTTGGGATGAACAGTTTAGTGCACTGGAGTGCTTGCCCCTGAACAAGCTTTATGTACCGTCCTCTTTACACACAGATCTTCTGACTGAAATGCATGATTCTGATTTTGCTGGGCATCTAGTTTCTTCTGCAACTTGGAGATCTCTTTCCAAGTCCTTTTGGTGGCAGAATGCTCATAAGGATGTTGATGAGTATGTGCATAAATGCAGAGTTTGTGCCAGTGCTAAAGGCCACAGCAGGTTACCTTTTGCCTAAAGAGGTTCCATTATAACATTGGACCTACTTATCCCACATACTTTGTGTCTGTCTGTGATGGGGGACTGATTCAGCCAGATGGTTCATTTGGTTCTACTTCAAAGGTTGCCCACGAATAAGAGTTTAGCAATGTTGTTCATCTCTCATATCATTAAATTATATGGTGTTTCCAAGAACATTATTACCAATAGAGGGGTTCCGTTTTTAGCTAGCTTTTGCTCTAGATTGTTAAACTGTCATTTTCCTCAGGTTATCATCCCAAGACTAATGGGTAGACAGAGAGGATGAACCAAGAGGTAGAACAGTATTTGAGATGTTTTGTTTCCTCTAATCAGGAACACTGGGTGGAATTTCTGCCCCTTGCCGAGTTTGCTTTAAATAACCGTATCTCTTGGTCTAACAGAACCTCTCCTTTTTTTTGCTATGCAGGAAATTTTCTTCCCATTTAATTAAAGTTTGGAGGGAGGTCAAAAAGGGCCTTTTGGTAACTAGAGACCAGGCCAAGAAAAGAGCGAACCGCAGACATAGGAGGGCAGCAGTCTTTAGGATAGGGAAGTTTGTTTGGTTGTCCTCAAAGAATATACATCTTAAAGTGGCATCTAAGAAATTTGCTCCCAAATTTGTAGGTTCTTATAAGATTATGAATGTCTTGAATCCTGAGAGGATTAAACTTCCATTTCCAATGGCTTGGAAGATCAATTACTCCTTCCATTCTTCTCTTCTTAAGAGGTTTGAGGGGACACCTGCTCACTGGAGACATATTTGAGGTAGATTTGGAGGAGGATAGGGAGTATGGTATGGAATGTGTTCTGGGATGCAAGCGTGTCGGGCGCCAGTTGCAGTATTTCGGCAAGTAGAAGGTTAATGGTCCAGAAGATGACTCCTGGGTTAATGGAGAGTATCTTCATGTGGATCGTCTGGGGAAAGTGTTCCATCAGTGACATCAGAGGATAAGGGCCTCTGGGAGTCCAGTGGCCCCTTGTAGAAGGGGGTACTGTCATACCTCGGATTCAGGACTTAACCCGGTGACTTTGTGCTGCGTGGTCAGTTTACTTCCCTGCTGAGCCACAGTGTAGTCAGTCCTTGTCCAAATGTTAATGGTCTTTTACCTTTTCTTCTCTCTTTTTGTTTTTCAGGTATCAGGTGTGTTCATTTACTCATTTTATCTTTTCTATCACATCCCAGTTGGGTCTATTTATATTTTCCTGATTCTAGCTTTCTCTCCAGGCTATATTCCTATGTGGATTCTGCTGAGGAGTTCCAGCCCTGCTGCTAGGGATTTTGCCTGTTTGACAGAGACCAATGTGGTATTTGCTCTGTGCTTTATTTGTCTTACCTACCTTTCTCTGGTTTGCTGTTGGGTCTGAAGGAAACCACCCTAGCTGCATTTGCTGTTTCACCTTTTCAGCTTGTTGCCACGGGGTGTGAGGGGAAAACAGGAGACTGGGTGTTACAGTGTGACTGTCTGTTTTGACTAAGATGGAAATTATTCACACAGTCAGGATCCACCATGAAGTGTTGACAGACTGCAGCTGGAACTAAGCAGAAACACAAGGGATCCAGCAATTGGACACGAAGGTGGTGTACAGTGACGGTGTTAAACAGTACTGTACCGCAGAAGTAGTACTTGCCACTGTTATTTCACAGTGATGGTATACGTAAGTCTTTGTTAACTCACAGAGACCACTTAAATTAGACTATATGCAAAATTAGCAGGTCGCTGTTAACTTATAGCAACTACTGAAATAATATAATATGTAAAACAATAGGCCACTGTTACCTCACAGAGGCCAATAGGAAACACACTCAATGTATATAAAGATCAGGGCTAACCGCACTATACCGCGTGGTAGGAGTATGGCTGCCCAACCGGCTAATTCTATCCCTATCTGGTACAAGGTAACAGTCCGCTGTACTGCAAGACACTGGCGGATGTTCCCAGACCATTGCGCTTAAATCTAACACTACTCAGGAAGAGAACACATGCATCAGCAACTACAGTATGCATGGACCAAGACGACTGAGCTCCCATGTGCGGGCTCCAGGGGTTTAAATAAAGTATTCTCCACTGACAAGATGGTGGCACGCTAACCAGCCAGAGCCCTTGACAAATGGGAAACAACCACATGGGATTGACGTCAGTCCCAACCAATAGCGCTACAGAGTGTCATTGGTGATGTCACCCGCCACCAATAGGATGATAGCGCGTCATTGGTGATGTCACCCACAACTAATAGGATGTTGCCATGTGGCGAACCTGCGCATCAGAGCATTCCCTGCACTTAGAATAGAAACAGTGCTGATCTCTTGCTCATGCGCATTAAGGCCTTTTTTGGACTTAGTCTCAGGAAGAGATACTGGAGTTTACACCTACGCAGTAGGAGAAACTCGAGACTTAATCTCTGAACTCCAAAAAGTCCTACCCACACAATGTGCTGCAGCAAGACAACTAGAACGCCACCGAGGAGGATCAGGGGTGACAGGAGGTGATACTGGAAGGACCGAGGTCCTAGCAGGAGATGAGCGAGGCTCGGTAGCACCTCGGCGCGTAACACCGAGGCTCCTAGACTGGCCCTCAGGCTAGGGGGCTCTAGCTGTCCCTATTTCCAGAGATACGCCTATTGGTGACGATGTCTGAGCCGCCTTCCTTGCCCTGATCAGTCCTGATCTAATACCCACTCTCGCTCCCACCCGTGGAGGGCCAGGGCCAGAGTGGTTGTAGCCACAGATATGGACAAACAGGGGAAACCAAAATTCTATCACACTTCACGCTCACACGGAGTTATCAGACAATAAATGAATAAATGATAAGGAGGAAAATAAGGATAAGAGAGGAAATAACCAGACGACAGGAGGAATTCCACAGCACACCAAGTAACATGTAGTAAATCACCAGTTACCGGTTAAAAAGGTGGTGTGTAACTGTGATAGATCTCCCACAACATGTGATCCAACAGGTAACCAGCAGGCTTGCAGAAATTATCTCCTGCTAGCCCAATCATGAATGAGCACACAGCTGGTCGATGCCGGAGTCTGCCTGTGAAACTCAGAAGCACCAGAGAAAGCATATTGTGAAGTGTCAGAGTCTGTAGTCTGAACAGCGTCTGACGCCGTCATGACACTTGGTGAGTTAACAGCCAAACACTTTGTGACACTTCTGCACATATTTTATGGTTCCTCACCTTAGGTCCTTACCTATATTTGCACACTTTTCAGGTCAGGTTACCAGCGATCACAGGTGGAGGACCGTGAGAACTCCAGCTGTAACCGCAAATAACCTGAGTGACGTCATAGTTCATCACTCAGCTCAGTCTCTGCCTGAAGCTCACAGCAAGCGGTCATTATTCTATGGTCACATGCTGTCACTGCAGATGTAGCAGAGCTGGGATCGTCCTTAGACCTCGTGTGGATTATGTCGGACCTGGGTGCTTTTGAGGTTAAAAAATTGGTGAAAGAGGGTGGGGTTTTTTGTATTTTTTTTTTTTCAAATAAAGGATTTTTGGGGTGCTTGTGTTTATTTCTTTTAACCTACAGATTAGAAATGAGGGGTCTCATAGATACCTCCTATTACTAAACTAGGGCTTAGTGCCAGCTGTGGGCTGTTATTAAGCCCTTATTACCCCAATTGCCACCACACCAGGGAAATTGAGAAGAGCCAGGTAAAGTTCCGGGATTGTCACATCTAATGGATGCAACAATCCTGGGCTTTCTGCCTATTCACAGTGTGCACAGAAAGTTGCTAGTTAGTGATGGGCGGACTTACAGATACCCTGGGTCTGCGGGTCCAACTGGGTTTAAAAAAGACCCTGCTTTGAGCCCGGAATTGATCTCAGATATCTGGCCAGACACCAGTCCCCATATAAGTCTATGGGGACCCCAAATAGGAACTTAAAATGGTGGTAGAAGGGATAGGGCTATTAGAGCAGGCGCTTTATACTTACCAGTCGCCGCATGGCTCTAACTGCTTCTGGGCCACTCATACTACTTCGGGGAACACTCATTAACCACATGCATATGCACTGCTTTCCCTGCCCACTGGCACTCCAGCGTCTCTGATTGGTTGCAGTCAGATGTGCCCCCACCCTGTGTGACAGCGTGTCTGCTTTCAGTCAGAGACACTGTCTGTGTGTCTCGGACTGAAAAATTAAGAAATTGGCTAATGGTTCACCCATATTATGATACCTAGCACAGATAAAGCATACGGCTACAGGTTGCAGCCCCCAGCTGTGCACTTACCTTGGCTGTGTGTTATGTGTGATAAGGAACTATTTTGGAAATTGATTTTCTCGAGAGTTACTTTATTGATGTAACTTAGCATGATTACATTTATATTTTCAGGGAGGATAACTCCTACTTTATGTATAGCTAAATGGTAATATGTTTTTCATTCTTGTAGAACGTTCAGAATTTTATTATATATCTCACACATCCATACTCTGTAAGGTAATATAGTTTTGGAGAATATTTTGGGGCAGTCTTCTCCCGTGCTCGCGTTGTGTTCTGACATCTTGGTGTTATTTATCTTCTCAGTCATTGGACATAGTTTTGCCTTAGGTCATACAAGTAATCCAACAAATATGTCTTTGACAGAATCTTTTATAAGATTTGGAACAGAGTCATGGCTCGCACTGACAGGATAGTAGTCATGTGTTTATTGGACCACGCTGCATCTGCCAGCTCATGAATAGTCATTGTAATGGAAAGCAATGAACAGAGGCTCTAACTTACTTTTTGTCCTTCTCTCACGGATACTATAAAGCTTGGCCTAATCTGCAGAAAAATGCATCGACCAAAAGCCTACCAGGTGCCAACTAAAGAATTGTAGAGTGTTTCCTTTAGCACATGCACATGACACAGCAGTGCACACCAAGCCTGTGATGTGGCTATATGGCTTGCTGTCCAGACTTCATCAGCGGCAGCTGCTACAGTAGTATGAAAATACTAAAAGCAATGCAATACATACAGGATCATATGGAGCACGCCTTGTTCATGAACCCCTAAAATAAGCCCTAAAGGGTATGAATTTCTCTGCAGCATGCAGATGACATTAGTAAAAGGTTTACTTCCAAGTTAGTATGTTATCCCCTATCTACTATCCTCCCTGTCATAGTATCTGTACCCCAGAACAACTCTGAGAATGGGGCTCAGGATCCCAGGAACCAGACTCTGCAGAGGTCATCTTGAATTAAGCAATAGTATGACCTTTTGCTCCATTCAGTTTTTATGGGAATGCAGGAGAATGGCAAGGAACTCGCATCTTCAAGTAACAATTCTTATTAAAGATTTTATAAACCTTGATTTTATTGGATATATCCTCTGCGTTCTGCGTCCCTAGCAAAGTCTATGTAACTTGTGCAAATTCCATGCGCACGTTGCGTTTTAGAACACAGCGATTTGCATGCTGGAATATGTGGCTGGATCGCTGCGTTCTAAAAAGCAACATGTCACTTCTTTTGTGCATTTTGGATGCTTTTCCTACTCTGTCTATGGCAGAGCAAGCATCCAGAACACATTAATTCTGCATCCATTCTGCACTCCAAATACATCCAAAACGCAGCTTTTCAGTTTCAGTTTTGAAACGCACATGGAGTGACAAAACGCTGCAGAATATTTGTCACGGCAGAACGCAGACATCCGTGTACCACCCTGCTCTCGGCTGCAGCCGAGCCGCTCGGATCTGGGCTCGT
Organism: Anomaloglossus baeobatrachus; assembly: GCF_048569485.1. Classification (NCBI taxonomy): domain Eukaryota; kingdom Metazoa; phylum Chordata; class Amphibia; order Anura; family Aromobatidae; genus Anomaloglossus; species Anomaloglossus baeobatrachus. The sequence goes on from NC_134358.1 coordinate 521,624,364, forward strand.
TGGTGGGTGGCTCGAGCGCCTCCGGACCCGGGGTCACTTCGCTCTGAAAGGATGCTGGCGCTACGTAGGGGTTAGGTTTACGGCTGGGGCCGCGGTTTTTAGTTAAGTTTGTGACGCAACCCACGGGCTGTGGTGAATGTGGACACCACCGCTGCTGTTTACTAGGCACCCAGGGGGAGATGTTGCGCAGCAAAGGTGTTAATGGCCCCGGGACCCGATTGGGATTATATGTCGGTGCTTGGCGGTGCAGGGCGGTGCGCGGCCCGAGGGCACAGTTGTACTCACTATGATTGATGCACAAAAGTCTCTGGTAAACCAAGATGATGATGGTTAGTGCCTGCAGCTGGCTGCGTCTGGTTCCCCCTACTCAGGTTGGTGGTCTTTGCCTTTCTCCTGCACCGTGTAATGTGTATGTAGGCTGCCTTCGCTTCAGCGACGGGAGTCTGCTCCCCGGCGGTATGTGTGTCGGGAGAGCCCGTTTGCCCGCAGACGCTGGCCCGTGGGATCTCTCTGCCTGTGCGGTGGATTTCTATCCCCCTCAGTGGGCTGTTGTCTTCAGTCGGGACTTGGGTGGGAAAAGACCTATAGTCCAGACCACAATCAGTGAATTAACTCAGTCCAGTGGCTTCTGGACCTCGTTTCAGGGTCTGAGTACCCCCCTGTGTGCTCCGGTTTCCAGTTGAGTTTGAGTCCCCGGGTCGGTACCGGCGGGCCACTACCCTATCCCGGTCCACCACGGTTCCACCTGGCCGTCTTCCCGGCTCCTGCAGGCTAAGGCCACCGTTTGCCTCCTAGCCGAGGTACCAGGGCTACGACCCTGGCACCCGTCAGTTCCCACTGCAGACCTGTCACCACAGGCCTGCTGCACTTCACTCCTCACTCCACTCTACTGAACTGTCAACAACAACTGACTAGATCTGTCTTTGTGTTTCCTGCCTCAGGCCCTCTGAACTCCTCGGTGGGCGTGACAACCGCCTGGATCTGCCCCCCCTGGTTTGTCCATTAAGCTCTGAGGGAGGCTCTAGGGTTTTAAGGGTGGCTGATGACACCTTTTTTAGGGTACGGGTGTTATGCAAGGGCCTACCTGTGACTACCTGGCTAGTCCAGGGCATCACATCCGCACATAACCTTAGAGTAGTTGGTTACCTGAAAACATACCCTAAATTCTTACACTATGCATTTTTGTAGTCTGCTACACATACATCTACAACGCCTTGCAAACGTATTCCTTGAATTTTTCAACCTTTTCCCACATTTCAGGCTTCAGACATAAAGATAAACATTTTAATGTTATGGTGAAGAATCAACAACAAGTGAAACACAATTTTGAAGTTGAATGAAATTTATTGCTTATTTTCAATTTTTGTAAAAAAGAATAAACTGAAAAGTGGGGCGTGCAATATTATTTGGCCCCTTTACTTTCAGTGCAGCAAACTCACTCCAGAAGTTCATTGAGGATCTCTGAATGATCCAATGTTGTCCTAAATGACTGATGATGATAAATATAAGCCACCTGTGTGTAATAAAGTCTCCGTATAAATGCACCTGCTCTGTGATACCGTGTTTCCCCGAAAGTAGGACCCCCCCGAAAGTAAGGCAGGGTGGGGGTTTCGGGGGGGTCCGCCAATGTAGGGCACCCCCCGATTGTAAGGCAGGGTAGCGGGGGGGGCCGGGGAATGTAAGGCCGCCTATGGGTGGTGGTCGCGGCGTAATGTAAGGCCGCATATGGGTGGGGGTCCCTGGGGAAAGTACAGGAACTTACCGCTGCCGCTGTTCCCTCGCTCCATCCAGGCCTTCTCCAGTCTCGTGCCACCCGTGGTCCGCCTCCGGTGAATGGCCCCCGCAAGGCTCCCTGCTGGCCATCAGCTCGAGCTGTGATTGGCCAGTCAGCCGGCTCGCAGCTGATTGGCCCTCAGCTCGAGCTGCGATTGGCCAGTCAGCCGGCTCGCAGCTGATTGGCCCTCAGCTCGAGCTGCGATTGGCCAGTCAGCCGGCTCGCAGCTGATTGGCCCTCAGCTCGAGCTGCGATTGGCCAGTCAGCCGGCTCGCAGCTGATTGGCCGAAATCAGCCGCGACGTCACCGCCTGCAGGCTCGCTCCGATTTCGGTAAGTTCCGAAACTCTGTGTGTGTGTGTGTGTGTGTGTGTGTGTGTGTGTGTGTGTACGGTATGTGTATGGGTGCCGTATGGGGCTGTATGTGTCAGTGTGTGTGTGTGTGTGTGTGTGTGTACGGTACCGGTACGATATGTGTGTGGGTGCCGTGTGGGGCTGTACCGGTACCGTATGTGTCAGTGTGTGTGGTGGCAGAGTGGGGGGCAGAACCACTGTATGGGGAGGCTGCAGGGGGGAGGATGGGGTGGATGCCGGATCTCAAACAATGGGGAGGCTGCAGGGGGGAGGAAGGGGTGGATGCCGGATCTCAAACAATGGGGAGGCTGCAGGGGGGAGGAAGGGGTGGATGCCGGATCTCAAACAATGGGGAGGCTGCAGGGGGGAGGATTGTCATTTTTTTTCCAATGTAAGGCCTCCCCCGAAAGTAAGGCAGGGTGGGACTTTTGGGGGTAAAATTAATGTAAGACAGGGCCTTACTTTCGGGGAAACACGGTAGTCTCAGTGTTCTATTTAAAGCGCAGAGAGCATCATGAAGACCAAGGAACACAACAGGCAGGTCCGTGATACTGTTGTGGAGAAGTTTAAACTTGGATTTGGTTACAAAAAGATTTCCAAAGCTTTAAACATCCCAAGGAGCACTGTGCAAGCGATCATATTGAAATGGAAGGAGTACCATACCACTGCAAATCTACCAAGACCCGGCCGTCCATCCAAACTTTCATCTCAAAGCAGGAGAAGACTGATCAGAGATGCAGCCAAGGGACCCATGATCAGTCTGGATGAACTGCATAGATCTACAGCTGAGGTGGGAGAGTCTGTCCATAGGACAACAATCAGTTGTAGACTGCACAAATCTGGCCTTTATGGAAGAATGGCAAGGAGAAAGCCATTTCTCAAAGATATCCATAAAAAGTGTCATTTAAAGTTTGCCACAAGCCACCTGGGAGACACCAAACATGTGGAAGAAGGTGCTCTGGTCAGATGATACCAAAATCGAACTTTTTGGGCACAATGCCAAAGGATATGTTTGGCGTAAAAGCAACAGAGCTCATCACCCTGAACACACCATCCCCACTGTCAAACATGGTGGTGGCAGCATCATGGTTTGGGCTTGCTTTAATTCAGCAGGGACAGGGAAGATGGTTAAAATTGATGGAAAGATGGATGGAGCCAAACACAGGACCATTCTTGAAGAAAACCTGTTGGAGTCTGCAAAAGACCTGAGACTGGGACGGAGATTTGTCTTCCAACAAGACAATGATCCCAAACAAAGCAAAATCTACAATGGAATGGTTCACAAATAAACGTATCCAGGTGTTAGAATGGCCAAGTCAAAGTCCAGACCTGAATCCAATCGAGAATCTGTGGAAAGAGCTGAAAACTGCTGTTCACAAACACTCTCCATCCAACCTCACTCAGCTTCAGCTGTTTGCAAAGGAAGAATGGGCAAGAATTTCAGTCTCTCGATGTGCAAAACTGATAGAGACATACCCCAAGCGACTTGCAGCTGTAATCGCAGCAAAAGGTGGCGCTACAAAGTATTAACTTAAACGGGATGAATAATATGGCACGCCCCAATTTTCAGTTATTTATTTTTTCAAAAAGTTTAAAATAAGCAATAAATTTCGTTCAACTTCACAATTGTGTCCCACTTGTTGTTGATTCTTCACCAGAACATTAACATTTTTATCTTTATGTTTGAAGCCTGAAATGTGGGAAAAGGTTGAAAAATTCAAGGGGCTGAATACTTTCGCAAGGCACTGTACATGTGAGCTGTGGACACAAATTGTATATATTTTTTTGTCATGTCCAGTTGGAAAGTTGCTTCATTTTTTAATACCAGCTTCACAATAGATAATGTATATAGTTCTTTACAGACTATTTATATGCTTACACTTCCTTGTAGTATGCGTAGAGAACTTTAGGTAGATTTCCAAAAATGTTGAATTCTTAAATTTCCCATTCCTTCTCTTCTACTTTACATTACAGTTCTTGCATTGTGTTCATAATAGATTAAATCACCACTACAGCACTTTTTTAATTTCCCCACTGGAGTGGTTTTTTTTAAATCTCAATACCCTGCACCCTTACTTATACTCACCCTCTGACGTCTTCATCTATTTTTACTGTCGCTTTCGGCAGTTTTCTCCAGTTTGTGACCTGCCGGCAGCTCCAGTGTTTCATGGCGCGTGCCGGAGATCACAACTCAATAAAAGTCTATGAGAGCCTCGTTCTGGCTCTTATAGACTTGCATTGAGAACTTGTGACATAATGTCTGACTTTTGGCCTATCAGAAGTTATGATCACAAGATGCCGCTGTGGAACCTGAGAGACACCTAGAAAAGATATAAATGCCGGAGGGCAGGGGACTTAGGGTTAATGCACCATTTCAGTGCTGGAACTTTACAAAGTCCCGTACTTCCCAACTAGATTTGAGATACTTTACTGCAGAGGGCGATAATATGAGGATGGATAAGATATTTTAAAACCATAATGAATAGAAAACTATGAGATTACCATTAAATTGTTCCTAAAGGGCCTCCCGTCGGCTCCTGATCTGTTGGTTCTTCTGGTATTGCATTCATAGAGGTATAAATCAGGTGATTTACACTTAGGAGCACAATATAATTAAATCATGATGAAAGTTATATATAACCTTCCTGATAAAGACTGGGAGACATCCCCTCATACTCGCTACTAATCCAGTTTGTTTATTCCATGTGATCTGGTAATAGAATTGACATTGCACCATCAGGAAGGAATATCGTGCACAGACTTTTTTTGTAACCTACAGACTTTTCTATCCAATGACTAATGGAAAATCTAATTGAATAGAAGTAATACACGGAAAGGTTTATTGGAGAGGTTTAATTAAGACACCATATGCTGAACTATTCCATGTCTATGGCCAGTTTTTATACAACTGGGTCCAGAAAGGAAAGCTGCATTAAGGTCTTTAATATAAAGAATTAGAAACTCATCTTACACACAAGTATCACATTCATCCAGTGGATACAAATGTACAAAACATGCTCTATAATGCTGCCTAAATTAAACAAATGACTGGGGTTTCTTTCATTGTGACCCAGTTACAGAGGGTGCAGAAGTCTTGAAATTGCTAAGATATTGGGGCACGATCACAAAAACCTCAAAAGCTTTATTGCAAATAGTCAACAGGGTCGCAAAAAAACATGTTGAGAGAAAAATACACACATCTGCCAAAGATTTAAGAAGAATCAAACATTAAGCAATCAGGAGTCCAGTTATCCTCCAGAGCTGTCATATTCCAGAACCGCAACCTCCCTGGAGGGCCTAGAAGAACAAGGTCATAAGCACTTAGAGACACGGCCGAGGTAAGGAGGCTGAAGCTGACCACCACTGAGCAAGACACAGAAGAACAAGTTGTTCAGTGCTCAGAGACACGGTAGAGGTAAGGAGGCTGAAACCCGATCACCACTGAGCAAGACACAGAAGAACAAGGTGTTCAGTACTCAGAGATATAGATGAGGAAAGGCAGGCTGAAACTGACCACAACTGAGCAAGACACAGAAGAACAAGGTGTTCAGTGCTCAGAGACACGACCAAGGTGAGGAATAATGAAACCCGACCACCACTGAGCAAGACAAGAAAGGAAAATGTCAAGACTGGGCCATAAATATCTGAAGACAGATTTTTCAAAGGTTTTATGTACTGATGAGATGAGAGTGGCTCTTGATGGACCAGATGGATGGGCCTGTGGGTGATTAGTAAGAGGCACAGAGCTCCACTTCAACTCAGATGTCTTCAAAGTGGAGGTGGGTACTGCTATGGGCTTGGATTATTAAAGGGAACCAATCATCAGGATTTTCGTATATAACCTAAAGCCGGTGCTATACTGGCACTATCAGGCTGATTCTCTGCATAACTGTAGTGGTGAGCTCAGATGTTTAGGTTTTGAAATGTTTTGAAATCCAAGAAAGTAAAGTTTATAAAATCAGCAGCTTCTTGAGTGACAGCAGCTGAGGATCAGATCATATCTGGGGGGAATTCATAGTTATCACCACCATCAGGCACAGTCAATTAAACTCAGCTCAGGCAACAGGATAGTCGCTAAGTACTCAGGAAGTTGGCATCCTTCCATTGCACAGCAAATATGGTTCAAATTCTGTTACATTGTTGGTCACTGTTGCTTAGACCGCTCTGCTACAACTCTGCTACCTGGTTGTTACAGCTCTGCTACTCAGACTCAGCTTGGACAGCTTTGTTACATTAGCCATCACTGTGGTAGCTCTGCTACATAAGTCGTGAGTGTTCCAGCTCCGCTACATCACCTATCATTGTGCCCACTCTTCTACATTGGTTATCATTATTCCAAACCTTTCAAATCAGTTATCACTGTTCCAGCTTTGATTCCTCAGCTAGCGATGTGCCAGTCTGCTATGTGAGCCATCGCTGTATCAATTCTGCTACATCAGCCTTTGCTGTTCCAGCTCTGCTACATCAACCATCGCTGTTCCAGCTCTTCTCCATCAGTTTGGCATCTCCTATACAGAAACTATATTTTTTACACTACTTCAACCGTCTTAGCCATATAGCTGCACCAATTGATTGTGCTGCTCAAAAACTGATAGTCTAGAAGCTTCCCCTTCTATGGTGATCAGTGGGGGTCCAGTGGATAGGTTATATTATACTTAATAAATTACACTTTAATATTTACTAAGTCAAACTGTGATACAATTTAATTACTAAATGGTAAATGTAACATTAAAATTAATTTTGACCAAATGAAAACTAAAAGAATAGAATCCACTAAGCTGAATATGAAATATGATATATAATTTCTCTGTAAGGGAAGAAAGAAATAGATTTTGAGGGGAATTTTCTCTAAAAATACAATAGAACACTTGGAGGAAGATGAAAAGTGCATTAAATAAACTCGAGATTTAACTGGATATCTCGGTTGACTGGAAAAATTAAAACCACTTTATGGCAAATGAAATATTTTATGTTTCATCCAGTTCCCAATAAATAATATTATTTTTGTGTGAGGGAACAGCAGTGAAAGTCAATAATCTTTTCGTGCTGGATGTCAATGTTAGTATTGGATCAGGAAGCATAGAACAACCTTTCTCTAGTTCAGTAGACCAAATATTAAAAATTAAAGATGAGCGATTAAATTCACTATGAAATGAATTAATGTCACAGCAACAGCTTCCAAATGCAAAACCACACACCTGTAATCAACCCCAGACCTTTTAACTACTTCATTGATTACAGGTTAACGAGGGAGACGCCTTCAGAGTTAATTGCAGCCCTTAGAGTCCCTTGTCCAATTACTTTTGGTCCCTTGAAAAAGAGGAGGCTATGCATTACAGAGCTATGATACCTAAACCCTTTCTCCGATTTGGATGTGAAAACTCTCATATTGCAGCTGGGAGTGTGCACTTTCAGCCCATATTATATATATAATTGTATTTCTGAACATGTTTTTGTAAACAGCTAAAATAACAAAACTTGTGTCACTGTCCAAATATTTCTGGCCCTGACTGTAGCACAGCCAATCAGGAGGGACTTTGATATTGTAAAAGCAAAGGCAAGGAATGCAGCAGCTATTTTGCAGTGAATCTGAATAATGAGACATCAGAGCTCACAGCAATAGAAATAAGGAGAGAAAGCTTCAAAACACTGAATAAATATTATAGCTAGTGTGTGACAGCTGTGATAAACAGCAAACATCTGTTTACCCATAGCCACATATGTTGGACATTACTAAGGGTGCTTTAGCATTAAAGGGAACCGGTCAGCAGATGTGGGGCCTATATGCTGCGGCCACCACCACCGGGCTCTTATATGCAGCATTCTAACATGCTGTATATAAGAGCCCAGGCTGCTGTGTAGAACGTAAAAAACACTTTATAATACTTACTTATATGGTCGGTGCGGAGCAGATGGGTCGGATGGGCGTCTCTCTTCTTCTGTACCAGTGCCTCCTCTTTCGGCCATCTTGTCCTCCATCTTCTGAAGCCTGTGTGCATGACGCGTCCTACATCAAACACAAGCCCCGAGCAGGGCAGATCAAAGTATTGTAGTGCGCATGTGCGTAACCTCAATGCCGGCTATTGTGGATGATGTCGGATGCGTCTTCCACACTAGCTTCAGAAGAAGGAGGACAAAGATGGCCGAAAGAGGAAGCGCCGCTACCGGAGAACGAAGACACCCATCTCACGCATCTGCTTCACGCCGACCGTTTAGGTGAGTATTATAAAGTGTTTTTTTCATTCTACACAGCGGCCTGGGCTCTTATATACAGCATGTCAGACTGCTGTATATAAGAGCCCACTGGTGGTGGCCGCAGCTTATAGGCCCCAAATTTGGTGTAGCTTCAAAACTGTTAGAAAAATTCCTAGGAGACCTCAAAGTGCTATACAGGTCTGTTCAGGCCATCTTTTTGCCATACTTGAAATTTACCATAGATCAAATTTTGGTGAAAAGGGTAGGAAATTTGAATTTCAAAAGATTCACTTATCTCTATTAGAAATGCTTAACTCAAGTGGAAGAGAAAGTGGCTGACATGTGACTGTATGTATACGAATTGCTTATGACCGGTCATGTTACAACACCTGGACCTGGAACTGTTATACAGAACAAAGCCTAAGGTGCAGGTGCGATGTCGGTGGGGTCAAATTGAAAGTGACGCACATCCGGCATCGCATGCAACATCTTACTGTGTAAAGGCTCGATGATACGATTAACGAGCGCAAAATCGTCGTAATCGTATCATCGGTGCAGCGTCGGCGTAATCCATAATTACACTGACGCGACGGTCCGATGTTGTTCCTCGCTCCTGCGGCAGCACACATCGCTGTGTGTGAAGCCGCAGGAGCGAGGAACATCTCCTACTGGCATCACCGCGGCTTCCGTAGGATATGCGGAAGGAAGGAGGTGGGCGGGATGTTTACATCCTGCTCATCTCCGCCCCTCCGCTGCTATTGGCTGCCTGCCGTGTGACGTCGCTATGACGCTGCACGACCCGCCCCCTTAGGAAGGAGGCGGGTCACCGGCCACAGCGACGGTCGCAGGGCAGGTGAGTGCGTGTGAAGCTGGCGTAGCGATAATTTTTGTTACGCCAGCTATCACACGATATCGCACCTGCGACGGGGGCGGGGACTATCGCGTGCGACATCGCAGCATCGGCTTGCGATGTCGCAACGTGCAAAGCCCGCCTTAGAATTATGAATTCTACCCATTGTTAGGATTCTAAATTTTAACCTTTCCTACAAGTTTTGTACTCGTTTAAAATTTTCTAGTCTAAGCTTATACCGACATTTGGACCAGAAATTTCCACCAAAATGTTTGTGCATCTCTTCAGGCAAACGTCACTAATTTACAGTGAAAAAATACCCATTTGTTGACAAGGAACAAAAAGAGTCAAAAACATGACATTTGTTTTTTTAAAAAAAAAAATATGTGTATTAGTCCTCTGCAATGACATGACTTTGTGCACTATGCCTATACTGTGAGGTTATCACTGTGATATCACCGGAAACTTTTACTAAATGGATTATTACTGTACCTTAACATCACTATGTGAATTATCTGATGATGCCAGGTTCATTGTGTCTATACTTTGATATTATTAGTTTTAATATTTTTATGCCATGACATTACTTTTTTCATTATGCCTATGAAGCTGTATTTTGACACTTCTATATGCTTTACTTATGTGTTCCATTATGTTTCTATTGTAAAATATTGAGTGTAACGCCCCTGGCGTTCCTGCATGTTTCCTATCCCTCCTCCCAGCAGGACCCTGGCATGCTCTCCTTCCCGGCCACGCTGCTTTGTCCTCACACCCTGCTGCTTCTTCCTGCCCCTGGAACCTGCGCACTCCGGCAGTAAGCTTAGGGGGCACGTGCACACTCCCTGCCTCTTAAAGGAGTAGCGCATCTAAAGCCAGAAGTGCCTCTCCGCCTATGGCAGAGAGGCAATTGGTTCTTAAGGCATCTTCCCCCTTCGGGAGGTGTCTGAACAATTTGTAAAGTCAGTTGTTACTTTGCTTGTCATCAAGTCCCCTTACCCGAACCTGTGGTTCCAGAGCTCGTATCTTACCTGTTAACCCATTCCTGATTCTTGTTGGTTTACCTGTATCCTATTCCTGTTTCCCAGTACGTGCCTGTGTTCCTGTGGGTCCTATATACCCGCACCTCTATTCCTGCACCAGTACTAGCCCTGTGAACCCGTGTCCGTGTTCCCATACTGCCTGTACCATCTGTCCAGTCAGTTCTTGCAGTCATGTAGACCCGTTACTTGGCCAGAGTATGTACCTGACCCCTAAGGCCAGCTGCCACAGTACTGGGGACTGCCCTGGAGTGGTGCCTGGCAGCTACCTGCAGCTGCAAGCTTAAAACCACAATCAGTGGCTCCAGTGAAGAGACAAGTAGTCAAGCCCCTACAAGGAAAGCCCAACCCCATAGTGCAGTGGTTCCACACCAACCAGCGTGATATTGAGGTTTAATAATCCTGTGTTGTGACATCACTTTATGCTTATACTGCATATGATTTTTCTACATAGCCTTGACAGGGTATCTTGTCCCATTACTGTGACATAACTATGTGCACAAACATCACTTTTTGACAATATTGTCAGGAAGAAATTATCTTAAAATTGAAGATATAGAACATCCCATATTTAGAAATAGATATTTTATTCATTATGAGTTTTATTTGCAACAATTAAACCATAATTCAGCCGGTAATCCAACACTTTTATTGTGGCACCTTCATGGACACAAGATTTGTTTCCACATGTAATTTACAATTTACTGACTGTTGTGGCTTGCAAACCTTAAAGGCATTAGTATAAAGTTCCATGGATGGCAGTCGTGGGCAAGGGTTGTGGTCCCCAATCCACCTCGGCACAGTACAGACACGGGGGACAGAGTGGTGTATGGAGTGCGTGTGGAGGTGGTACCTTTCTGCAGCTGCACTTCTGGGTCTTCACCCGGCTTCTCAGGATCCTGTTCACTACAATCAGCCTCACAGACCGCAATGTCAGACACAAATCCGCCACCAGTTAAAACTCTCATTATACTTTACCAAACAGATATTTGCAGTCAGTTTCCATTTCTTTAAGGCAGACTTTCATCATCATCATCATCATCATCATCATTTACAAACATTCTTTTCCGTACTGAACCTGGCTCTGCAGCTACGGCCACCAAGGTACGATTTATCCTCTCCTGTCCAGAACAAGGGACGCCTGCCTTCTCTTCTATCTCCATGCTGGAATTACGCTTCACTGCTGAAGGTCCCACACTCCACTGCATCCTCCTTTTCTGATCATCTTCCTTCTTTCTCTATCTCTTCTGCCTGACGCCTCCACACCACCCAACTCCACTCCGCTGTATCTGACCCTGCAGGTCCTTTCACTTGGCTCTCTCTTTTCGTATCTTCCCTGTACCTGGAAATGTCTTCCCTATATCTCCTTCTGGTGCTGGGGACCATCCTCCCCCACTTAACCCCTGCCATCCTGTCACTCCCTCTGATTTCTCTCACACTAAGGGACCAGGGACCCAGTGACTTCTAGTGGTGGCTGGCCAAATTGCCCAGGGGAAACACATGTAAAAATACAGTACATTAAAACACATGCATCTTTCACTTAAAATAACCCAATTTGCCATAACATCTTTGGGGGCGACGACCCCAGATACCTTATGACATTGCCTGCTTTGTAAAATGTTAGAAGAGTCCCTCTATGAAAAGCCGATTACGGGGTGTTCCAAGTGTTCAATTTAACTACAGCGCCTCCAAAAGGTATAAAAAATCATTACGCTATGTATAAAATGCAAGAGAATTTGCTTCTTTTCTTTTTTTTTTGCCAACAAAAAATGTACATGTAAACCAATGAGTAGTTTACATATGTGTGTATTTTTTTTAACTACAATATGCCCTAGCTCCCATTGTAATCACAAGTGTATGAAGGGTTTTTCTCTCATAGACTTCCATAGGGAAATCACAACTGAGTTTAAAATGGCAGTAATCAATTATAATAGGATTCTCACACAGTAATTATTTAAAACATCAGAGAGTAGAAGTGACACGTGAAGGACAAAAGAGGAAAAAATAAACAACTGAAGTAGATAGAGAGAATATCTCATTCTGTACCTCACTGTCCTCCTTCCATCATGACCCCAATGGGTGATTGGCATTGGATTGCCATGAGATCAGGAGGTTTATTAATGGTCTCCAGATCTGTCATGTACAAAAAACTATTAGGCTGCCTACCACAGTGACAATGACAAGTATAATACATTACATTGCAATAGAAAAAAAGAATAACACAAACGCCATTATTCTCATTAAAAATGCATTCTGTAATAAAATAGTGAAAAAGTACATTTATTTGGTACTAGCTATAGGACCCGGAGTGTTGCCTGGGATAGTAACTGTCTTTCTTTCTTTCTTTCTTCCAGACTCTGTCTGTCTCTTTCCCTCTCTGTCTCTGTGTGTCTGTCTGTTTCTGTGTCTCTGTGTCTATGTCTGTCTGTCTCTGTATCAGTCTCTCTGTCTCTCTCTACCTCTGTCTGTGTGTGTATTTCTGTCTCTCTACCTCTTTCCCCGTCTGTCTCTTTCCCCGTCTGTCCCTTTCCCAGTCTGTCCCTTTCCCTGTCTGCCTCTTTACCCGTCTCCCTCTTTCCCTGTCTGTCTCTTTACCCGTCTGTCTCTTTACCCGTCTGTCTCTTTGCTCGTTTGTCTCTTTGCCCGTCTGTCTCTTTCCAGGTCTTTCTCTTTCCCAGGTCTGTCTCTTTCCTAGGTCTATCTCTTTCACAGGTCTGTCTCTTTCCCAGGTCTGTCTCTTTCCCCGTCTGTGTTTGTCTGTCTCTCTGTCTCTTTTGCTGCCTGTCACTTTCCCTGTCTGCCTGTCTCTGTCTGTCTCTATCTCTGTGTCTCTTTCCTTGTCTGTCTCTTTCTCTGTCTGTCTCTCTGTCTGTCTCTTTATCTGTTTCTCTGTCTGTCTCTCTGTTTGTTTCTCTGTCTGTCTCTCTCTCTCTGTCTCTTTCCCTGTCTGTCTCTGCCTGTCTCTTTCCCTGTCTGTGTTTGTCTGCCTCTGTCTCTTTGTCTCTCTGTCTCTGTCTGTCTCTATCCTTTTGCACCGACCTCTTATTACCTCTCATATAAGCTTGTTATACTATGAATGTCTTGCGTTCCTATAGCAACCAATCATAGCTGCTAATAATAACCTGTGGCTTCTAGCTCCGTTGACTCTAATTGAGGCAGGATTTTTGGAGAGTAACTGTAAAGCGCGGGGTTAAATTTTCCGGTCAAAACATAGTCCATGACATGACCTCAGTCACATGAGGCGACTGTGCAAAATTTCGTGATTGTAAATGCGATGGTGTGGATTCCTATAGCGGACACACACACACACACACACACACACACACACACACACACACTCAGCTTTATATATTAGATAAACATGTCTGTAACGGCCTAAACTGCAAAATCATTATATCATTTTACTCACATGGTGAATGCCATAAAAAGGAACAGGATTGATGGTTTTAAAAAAACATAGTGTGTGAAAAGGAAAAATTCTAAACTGTGAGCACATAATTTAAAAAAAGTGTTTTTTTTACTTTCATGTCATGGGCGTGTCATGGGTGATACAGTCCAGTGGTGTTCGGCGGTAGAGGGTCACAACATTTGGCTACACAAACTGCTCTCTGACATTCTATTCTTCCTGCTGTGGTGTAAATGGTATCCTATATATCTTCACTGCTTGGGGTTAATCACTTTCCTTTTAGGACCCTGTGGATATCCTCACCTTACAGCTGTTAATCATCATCCCTTCCCCTTGTGTCCTTAAATATCCACATTTCCCTTTGGAGTTTTCTGGTTATGGTTATATTCCTATACAGGCCTTGGATGCAAGCAGTTGGCTAGTGTTCATCTGAAGAAACATTGCTGTTTAATAATCTAGTTACCCGACTCTAACTTCAGAATATCCTTTTTTAAAATGTGGAGCCAAAAACTAGATCCCATATTCTAGATGTGGCCTTATAAGTTAAGATCACAGAATCTAATCTCTCTTTTTATACACCCTAAAATCTTGTTTGCTTTTGCAGCTGCTGCCTGACATTGAGTGCTGCTGCTCAGCTTATTTGTAACCAGAATTCTCAAGTCCTTGACCTGTTCTGTAGTCCCAAGTGTACTTCCATTTAATGTATATACAGAAATAGGATTACTCCGCCGTAGGTACATTACTCTACATTTATCAAGGTTAAATCTCATTTACCAAGTGTCTGCCCATTCCAACAACTTATTCAGATCGTTTTGTCATATTATACTAGCAAGGTCAGTTTTTAATATCCTACATAGTTTGGTGTTGTCAGCAAAAACACTTTACTCTCAATTCTAGCCACAAGGTTATTAATAAATAAATTAAAAAAAATTGGTGCTAGCACAGATCTTTGTGGTCCCCACTGTAGACTATAGCCCATTTATGACAACTGTTTCCTTTTTTATAGTCATTTCTTTACTCATCTGCATATAGTTTCCCCTAGTCCTTGCTTCTGGTGCTTCAGTTCTGTTATATGGTACTGTATCAAATGCGTCAGCAAAGTCCAAATAACTCACATCAGCTGCATTACCAATATCCAGATTTGCACTTAGCTCCTCATAGAACCCCAACATGTAGGTTAGACACTTCTTATCTTTCATGAATCCATGCTGTTTATTCATTATTATATTAATCTCTGCAATATATTTTTGCATGTCATTTCCTTTAATGCCCTCAAAACCTTTTCACTCCACTGATGTCAAACTTACCGGATGGTAGTTGCCTGGATCCACCCTCTTACCTTCTTAAATATCGGTAGAACATCAACCATCCTCCAATCCTGGGGCATCAACCCTGTTACAAGAGAGTCTAAGAAGATGAGATACAGCAGATACTGCTTCTGGTAGTGGCTTTCTCCCTTCTGCCCTTTGAAAACATATGGACATTCGTCTGAGGGGTGCATTTGTATGTATGAGACAGCCGAGAGAGAGATGACTCAGGTTCTTTGCCAGACACCTTGGGTGGAGGCTTATTTACCGGGAGAACAAAAAGGTTAAGTGTTGAGATTCTACTACTTTCCTTCGGTTCAGAGAGAGTTGGGAAGCCCCCCATACAAAGTAGATGGTCGGCCACCAAATTCGTCAGATCTTGTAGGCTTGTCACGCACGGACTTGGGGAAATTACGGCATAAGGTAAGACATACAACAAACAGGGGTTTCAGCACAACAAACAAGGGGTACACTGGGGACAATTAAACAACGGTGAGCCCTAATGCTAGGGAGAGGGATGATGGGACACCTCCTGTACTCACCTGCAGCTGCACCCTGCACTCCTAGCCAGTCCTTTTACAGTTTCCGCACCTGTTGCCAAGCAGGATACCTGAAATCCTGAGAGACCCTGTAATAACTCTGGCTAGTGAGCTAGCAGGTGAGGATTGCTAGCCCCACTGGTGCACTAATACAACAAGAAGGGAAGGTACGACAGACAGGGGAAACAAAAAAGGATAAAGCCCAGCTTCACGGCTTCAGTCAGACACCGCTTCACTGCAAGAAGGGCTCCAGCAGCTCCTTCCACCTCGAGGCCTAGCTACAGAATGGATTGAAAATAACAGACACCCTTTACAGGGAGATGTGACCATATATAGGAGAAGGGAATAGTCACCAACCAGAAGCACCTGAGTCCTGAAATCAGATGCTGTTGGAAAGCAAAACCAACATTAACCCTTTCAGTACCAAAAGAAACATAGGTTTAATATTAAGAGTCTCCCAACAGAATGAGACTCAGGCCCTGAACCTGTCACATGTCTCTATATGCATATAAAACTAAGAGAAAGCGAGCGCAAAATAGTATCTTAACAGATATTAAAATAAAAATGTATGATACTGTACACTAACCTACTGAGGTTGTGAAAGTCACAACCACCAAAATAAGCACACAGATAATGGCGACTGCTGCAGCCCCACGTGTGGGCATCTTCAATACTGGAGAGTAGAAGGGGTTAATACCGTGCTGTCGCCAAAGGATGATAAAAAAATTGTTGATTTAATGAAAGATTATTTTATTCTATAGGTGTATGCGTTTCGAGGGGAGGACCTCTTCTTCAGGACCACAAAAAGCATATTGATTTTGCTGCTTTTTGTGGTCCTGAAGAAGCGGTCCTCACCTCGAAACGGATAAACCTATGGAATAAAATAATTTTTCATTAAATTAACAATTTTTTTATCATCCTTTGGCGACAGCGCGGCGTTAACCCCTTCTACTCTCTCCAGCATTGAAGATGTCTCTAAATGCAGAGAGGCCACCGTGACATGGCTTTTCTCTAATCAGTGTACACACGTTAGTACAAAAATGAATTTATAATCCACCAATTAGAAATTTCAGTGAATTTCTATATATAGACTCCAATGAGGTCAACAAGTAAAAATACAAGTAACCGCATTAATTCCGACATATACCTGTATATAATTGTGAAGTCATTGTTATTCAGTGAGCGCACACCGTTGTAGATACATGGATGTTCACATAATTGCAGGCAGAGCAGAGGCTTCGCCTCTCCACGTAATCTATGGAGCCAGTATTTTATTTCCAGCAAGCAAAGTTTGACAAATTACACATTAATTTGCTTAATCTTTCCATGACAACAGCAAGCTTAACATGTCACTTAGCAAATTAGTTAACTACACAATACAGTTGATTTTTCTATTTGCCAATTTGCTCTCGGTGTGGAGCCAGGTCTGGCATAAATTTGCCAGGTTTGACTTTGTGCGAAAAACACCTGTACAGAGAAATTATTCAATGTGAAATGTTGTCTGTTTGCAGCTGCTGGCTCCGTGTGTAGGAAGCCTTGTGAATATATCATTGTCTGTAGACTTCGCCTAATACAGTGTCCCCTTCTTCTCCGAGTGTGAGAATTACAAGTCTTACAATCAGCTCGTGTCATAGCAAAAAGTCAAGGAAATCGGAATCACTGATACACGGAATTTCAAGAGCGCCTTTTTTCTCAGCGGCCTCCTTCTGCGGCTGGCACCTGGATTTACGAGCTTGAAGGTTATGCATCTGTACTCATTGCTCTGTTAATTTAGATAATTAATTAATTAGTGCCTCATTACAATCGATCTGGAACAGTTGCCACGAGTGTTTAGCACCGCCAGTATATTTTTTTCACATCTATTGACCTTGTGCGGTGAAAATCCTTTCAACCCCAGATTAAACCAACAAAGGTGCATATGTTCAGTCTCGGATTAGTATTGCAGAGAACAGGACAAACCCATAACTAATGATATAAAATGTACTAAAATATATATAAAAAAAATAAGTAGGGCTTAAAAAATCATCTCTGCCATTTATGTCTGAGACTAGGCTTAAGAAAAAGACATTTAGAGGGGCTTTCCAGCAAAAAAAAAGTAATTAAAGTGAACCTGTCAGGTGCAATATGCACCCAGAACAACGAGCAGTTCTAGGTGTATATTACTAATCCCTGCCTAACCGTCCCTGTATCCAATAGCATAGATAAAGGGATCTTTAGAAAAAGTATTTCTAAAGATCCTTTATGATATGCTAATGAGCGCAGGGACTAGTCACAAGGGCGTTACTTCCCCTGGCTAGTCGTCCCCCTTAGCATGTTATTATGCCCCTGTAGACGTGCTAACTTGCTAATGAATGCACAGCGCCAGAGGATAGTCGCGCTCACCTCTGCTGCCATAGCATCCGACACTGGATTTCGGCTCAGTGCGCATGTTCCCGCATGTTACTTCCCTTGGTTAGTCGGTCCCCTTAGCATTTGTGGGGACATTAACTAGAGATGAGCGAACCGGCCGTGGTTCGGCTCGAGTTCGGTTCGTCGAACGGAGGTCTCGTTCATGTATCATGTAAAATACCACAAGGTGACTCCAAGCGGAGTTATCCCTTTTTTCCAAAAATTGGGCCACACACACACCCACCCACCCCTTCAGTGGCAGCACTTGTGCCCCAGTTGTACACTTCACAGCTAGTAAATTCCTTGTGGATCCATGACTTGTTCATTTTGATGAACGTTAGTCTGTCCACATTGTCACTGGACAGACGCGTGCGCTTATCTGTCAGCACACACCCAGCAGCACTGAAGACATGTTCAGAGACAACGCTGGCAGCTGGACACGACAAAATCTCCAAGGCGTAAGTGGAGAGCTCTGGCCATTTTTCAAGATTTGAAGCCCAAAATGAGCAAGGCTCCATTTGCAAAGTCATGGCATCGATATTCATTTGGAGATACTCCTGTATCATCCTCTCCAGCCGTTGACTATGTGTCAAACTTGTTGTCTCTGGTGGCCTTGCAAAGGACGGTCTAAAAAAATTATGAAAAGATTCAATAAAATTGCTGTTACCAGCACCAGATACGGTGCTACTGGTACGGGTAGACTGTTGAAGATGACGAGACCGTTCCATGTTTGTCAAGTTACAACTGGGAGATTCACTCCCTGCACCTGCACGGTTGTTTGGTGTAAAAGCCGAGCTAAGATCGAGTAACAGCTTATGCTGATACTCCAGCATACGTGCGTCCCTTTCTATGGCTGGAATTATGTCACAAAATTTGGACTTGTACCGGGGATCTAATAGTGTGGCAAGCCAGTAGTCATCATCACTTCTAATTTTGACAATACGAGGGTCATGTTGGAGGTAGTGCAGCAAGAAGGCGCTCATGTGTCTTGCGCAGCCATGCGGACCAAGTCCACGCTGTGTTTCTGGCATAGAGGTGCTAACCGTTCTTTCTTCCTCTGACATCTCCCCCCAACCTCTTTCAACTGAAATTTGACCAAGGTCTCCCTCATCCGCTGAGTCTTCCATGTCCATGGACAGTTCGTCCTCCATTTCTTCATGTTCTCCTGCACCTTCCTCAACATTTCGCCTGCTACCATGCGCCCTTGTTGATCCCTGTCCCCCATGGTCCCATGCCTGCCGCGTTGGTGATGATGAACGTCTGGACCTTGGTGATGTTGTTGTCTCTTGCGCATATGAATCCTCCTGTAGTTCCTCCCCTTCCTGTTGTCCCACCCCCTGACTCCGAATAGTGTTTAGCGTGTGCTCCAGCATGTAAATGACTGGAATTGTCATGCTGATAATGGCATTGTCAGCGCTAAACATATTCGTCGCCATGTCGAAACTGTGCAGAAGGGTGCATAGGTCCTTGATCTGAGACCACTCCATCAGGGTGATCTGCCCCACCTCTGCATCTCGTTGGCCCAGGCTATACGTCATGACGTATTGCACCAGGGTTTGGCGGTGCTGCCACAGTCGCTGTAACATGTGGAGAGTCGAATTCCAGCGTGTCGGCATATCGCATTTCAGGCGATGAACCGGCAGGCCGAAAGACTTCTGGAGCGATGCAAGTCGCTCAGCTGTGGCGGTTGAACGGTGGAAGTGAGCAGACAGTTTTCGTGCCCTGGTCAGAAGGCCATCTAGGCCGGGATAGTGTGTTTAAAATTGCTGGACAACAAGGTTCAACACGTGAGCCATACAAGGCACGTGTGTCACCTTGCCCAGACGAAGGGCCGCACCCAGGTTTGCAGCATTGTTGCACACGGCCTTACCAGGCTGCAGGTTGAGTGGAGACAACCATTTATTAAACTCAGTCTCCAGAGCTGCCCACAACTCAGCCGCTGTGTGACTCCTATTTCCAAGACATGTCAAGCTAAAGACCGCCTGATGCCGTTGCGCTCTGCTGCCAGCATAGTAATGAGGGGTGCGTGATTCCTTCTGCGCAGTGAGAACGCTGGTAGCCTGACCAGGCAGGCTTGGGGCGGAGGTGGAGGACCCAGATGAGGTGGAGGAGGCAGAAGCAGTGGCGGAATTTGGACAGACAGAGGATTGACACACAAGTCGTGGGGACGGCAAGACTTGTGCAGCAGACCCTTCACCATCTATCACCATAGTTACCCAGTGCCCAGTCAGCGACATGTAACGTCCCTGTCCATGCTTACTGGTCCAAGTATCGGTGGTGAAATGCACCCGTTGACACACAGAGTTTCTCAAGGAAGCGGTGATGTTGTGTGTGACATGCTGGTGTAGCGCGGGCACACCTTTCTTAGAGAAGTAGTGGCGACTGGGCATCTGGTACTGGGGCACAGCAACAGACATAAGGTCTCTAAAATCCTGTGTGTCCACCAGGCGGAAAGGCAGCATTTCGGTAGCCAAGAGCTTACAGAGGGATAAAGTCAACCTCTTAGCTTTGCCATGGGTCGCAGGAAATGGCCTTTTATTTGTCCACATCTGAGGGACAGAGATCTGGCTGCTGTGTGTGGACGGTGTTGAGTAGGGTGTCCCTGGAAAAATGAAGCTTTGTGAGGAAAGTGCAGGCGTAGACATGATGTTGCCTTCATCCAACGTTGGTGCTATCGATGTCTGAGAGAGCTGTACACACGTACTTGTTTCCCCTTCCAAACCAACTGATGACCTACCAAGCAAACTGTCTGTTGCGGTTACAGTGGTGGAAGTTGTGCGTGGAAAACCAGGTGTGACAGCTGTCCCCACAGTCCTAGAAGATGAAGAGCGTGCGGATGCACTGGAAGGGGCAGCCGGTGGATGGTTCGCTCCGCTAGGCCGCATTACAGCACGGTGAGCTTTCCACTGGGACATATGATATTTATTCATGTGACGATTCATGGAAGAAGTTGTCAAACTGCTGAGGTTTTGCCCTCTACTAACAGAATCATGACAAATTTTACAGATCACATAATTTGGGCGATCTTTTGCTATGTCAAAAAAGGACCAGGCTAGGCAAGGCTTAGAGGGCATGCGACCTGCTGAGCCCCCCCGACTAGTGGTCAGAGGCAGAGTGGTGGCTGAGGATGCAGTTGTAGATGTGCTACCAGTGCTCCGACTCTGTCCAGGAAGGCGCAAGGTAACTTCGTCGTCGGTTGCATCCTCCTCCACCGCCTCTGTTGACCTCCTCGAGTGCCTGACTGTGGGTTGACAGTAGGTGGGATCTAGAACTTCCTCATCAATTGTTGTGTTTGCACTCCCCTCACCCTCAGACCGAGCCTCTTCTTGCCCTGACCGAATATTTAAGTTATCATCCCAATGTGGTATCTGCGTCTCATCGTCATCAGTATGTTCCTCATTGTCTATAACAACAGGTGTTACAGTTTGTGAAAAAGGGTCAACATTATGCTCAGAAACTTGGTCCTCACGGCCTGAATCAGAGTCACAAAGGTTCTGGGCATCACTGCAGACCATTTCCTGGTCTGTACTCACTGTAGCTTGGGAGCAGACTTCTGATTCCCAGGCTATAGTGTGACTGAACAGCTCTGCAGACTCAGCCATCTCAGTTCCACCATACTGTGCAGGGCGGATGGAGACTTCAGAGCTGGGAGAATGCAAGTGTGATTGGGCTGACAACTCAGAGGACTGGTGTTTTTTGGATGCGGTAGTTGAAGTGGCGGAGAGGGCACTTGTTGGACCACTTGAGATCCATTCAAGCATTTTCCTTTTTTGGCCATCATCTACCTTTGTTCCAGTTGTTCGTGTCCGTAAAAAAGGGAGCACATCAGATTGTCCACGGTAAGTAGTAGACATCTTACTTTTGCTGGAAGATGGTCTATCTTCAGCAGATGTTAATGGAGCTTTGCCACCTTCCCCACGGACAAACCCTTTTTTTCCTTTTCCAACATGCCTCTTCCCTTTTCCACCAGCATCTGTCATTTTGCCACTCATTTTGATTGCGACAAGATTGTGCACTTAAAATGTGGTAGTAAAAATTGAGAGGTGGTGTAGATTTCAGCGGTGGTCTAGCTTTATTAACAGCAGAAAAAACAACAATAATTATCCCTGACAATGCAACTACGGCCCTTAAACTGGCAGCATAGTTTGCTAGTATAATGGCTTAGTAACAATGAGTTTGAGTGTGCAATGCAGGCAGACGTGCTGCAAATATCTTTGCACTAGTGGGACAATACAGAAGTCCAACAGCCACTTTTAGGATGCCACTAAGTTTCCTCAGTGTTTGCTAGTATAATGGCTTAGTATCAAATGAGTTTGAGTGTGCAATGCAGGCAGTCGTGCTGAAAATATCTTTGCACTAGTGGGACAATACAGAAGTCCAACAGCCACATTTATGATGCCACTAAGTTTCCTCAGTGTTTTCTAGTATAATGGCTTAGTAACAATGAGTTTGAGTGTGCAATGCAGGCAGACATGCTGCAAATATCTTTGTACTAGTGGGACTATACAGAAGTCCAACAGCCACGTTTAGGATGCCACTAAGTTTCCTCAGTGTTTGCTAGTATAATGGCTTAGTAACAATGAGTTTGAGTGTGCAATGCAGGCAGACGTGCTGCAAATATTTTTGCACTAGTGGGACAATACAGAAGTCCAACAGCCACTTTTAGGATGCCACTAAGTTTCCTCAGTGTTTTCTAGTATAATGGCTTAGTAACAATGAGTTTGAGTGTGCACTGCAGGCAGACGTGCTGCAAATATCTTTGCACTAGTGGGACAATACAGAAGTCCAACAGCCACGTTTAGGATGCCACTAAGTTTCCTCAGTGTTAGCTAGTATAATGGCTTAGTAACAATGAGTTTGAGTGTGCACTGCAGGCAGACGTGCTGCAAATATCTTTGCACTAGTGGGACAATACAGAAGTCCAACAGCCACGTTTAGGATGCCACTAAGTTTCCTCAGTGTTTGCTAGTATAATGGCTTAGTAACAATGAGTTTGAGTGTGCAAAGGGCAGGAGGGTACAGTGGCAGGGTTGTGGGTCTCTGGGTAGAGGAAAGGAAGCCTGCCTTTCTATCCCTCCTAATGGGGAAATGCTTCGAGGAAATCCCTGACCTTAGCTACACAGACGCTGTCATCTTGTGTAGCTGTTAAAATCTGTTTTCACGGCCCTGACTGTCACCTATGGCTCTGACCCTGCCGGTATTAGCCCTTACAAGGGCTGAAAGAAACTTCTATCCCTATTCTGTATAGCGCTGTGTATAGAGCGTACACAGCAGTATCGGAGACAGGAGCTACGCCAGCGGTGACTGACACCCAGACGCAGAAGAGATAATGGCGTCCGGACGGGCAGATACTTGTTTTTATAATGCAGGGACATGTGACATGGACATCCTATCACACATGCCGTTGCTTCTCTGGCTAAAAGTCCACTTAGCTGTGTGTGTGTCTGGGATTGGCTGACATGCTGGCCCGCCCCACTACACGCGCGCGCTTAGGGAAGGAAGACAAGGAAAAAAAAAAAAATGGATTATCCAAACAGCAGTGATCTGAATGCGCTGTTCCCGCACACTATACACTGAAATGTCATAATAGTGTGAGTCACAGAGTGACTTACACTATTACAGCGGAAAGCCAGCTAATAATTAGCTTGTCTTTTTGCTGCTAGAACCATTCTCGAACGTATCTAGAACTATCGAGCTTTAGCAAAAAGCTCGAGTTCTAGTTCGATCTAGAACAGCCCCCAAAATCACTCGAGCCGCGAACTGGAGAACCTCGAACCGCGAACCGCGCTCAACTCTAGTATTAACATGCTAATGAATGTGCAGTGTCAGGCCTAAAACACACGTCCTTGAAAACCACGCACGTGTAAAACGGGCCGTTTTTCGGGTCCGTTTTCCGTTTTTTAGGTCCGTTTTTATGGTATGTGTGGCCTG
Organism: Anomaloglossus baeobatrachus; assembly: GCF_048569485.1. Taxonomy (NCBI): domain Eukaryota; kingdom Metazoa; phylum Chordata; class Amphibia; order Anura; family Aromobatidae; genus Anomaloglossus; species Anomaloglossus baeobatrachus. The sequence continues at coordinate 521,648,144 of NC_134358.1, forward strand.
CATGTGTATCCCGTATGCTAGCCGTATGTGCGTGTGGAATGTCCGTTTGTGCGTGAGTGAAATAACTGACATGTGTGTGTGTTGTCCGTGTGAAATGTACGTGTGTGATGCAAAATGTCGTTACTACATGTCGGAAGACAGAGTAGCGGGATGAGAATGAACTCGGGTGAACTTCACCCGACTTCATTGTCATGCCGCGGCTGTCTGTGTGCCGTGTACTGATTAGCGGTCACCTGTGAAGGATTCACCGGTGACCACTAATCCCCCGAGTGACTGAAGTGTCCCCCCCCTCTCATACTCACCGATCCCCGATCACCGGCGCTGCATGGCGTTCACACTGCTCCGGCGGCTTTTTCTAATTTGAAAAAGCCGGCCGCTCATTAAACAATCTCGTATTCCCTGCTTTCTCCCCCCACCGGCGCCTATGATTGGTTGCAGTGAGACACGCCCCCACGCTGAGTGACAGGTGTCTCACTGCACCCAATCACAGCAGCCGGTGGGCGTGTCACTATGGAGTAAATAAATAAATAAATAAATAATTAAAAAAAACGGCGTGCGGTTCCCCCCCTATTTTAATACCAGCCAGATAAAGCCATACGGCTGAAGACTGGTATTCTCAGGCTCCACGTTATGGGGAGCCCCCCAGCCTAACAATATCAGTCAGCAGCCGCCCAGAATTGCCGCATACATTATATGCGACAGTTCTGGGACTGTACCCGGCTCTTCCCGATTTGCCCTGGTGCGTTGGCAAATCGGGGTAATAAGGAGTTATTGGCTGCCCATAGCTGCCAATAAGTCCTAGATTAATCATGTCAGGCGTCTCCCCGAGATACCTTCCATGATTAATCTGTAAGTGACAGTCAAAAAACACACACACCCGAAAAAATAATTTATTAGAAATAAAAAACACTAACAAAGTCCCTCATCACCAATTTATTAACCCCGACAAAGCCCTCCATGTCCGGCGTAATCCACGGACCTCCAGCGTCGCATTCAGCTCTGCTGCATGGAGGTGACCGCAGCTGCAGAAGACACTGCCGCTCCTGTCACCTCCACGCAGCTAATGAAGACAGCCGCGAGATCAGCTGAGCTGTCACTGGATCCAGCGGTGGATGCAGCGGTGGCCGCGGGTAACCTCAGTGACAGCTCAGCTGATCGCGCTACTCACCGCCGCTCCGGTCAGCTCCACACAGCAACTGAGGTGAGTAGCGCGATCAGCTGAGCTGTCACTGAGGTTACCCGCGGCCACCGCTGGTCCAGCGGTGGCCGCGAGTTACCTGACTGACAGCAGCTGATCGCGCTACTCACCTCATTTGCTGCGTGGAGCTGACAGGAGCGGCGGTGTATTCTGCAGCTCCTGTCACCTGCATGTAGCAGAGCTGGAAGCGACTGACATCTTATTGCTGTCTCTTTAAGGATGAGCATGATGATGCTCCTATATATGTATATATTTGTGATGTCATTGCGGAGTGTGATGAACTATAATAGTTATTATATCTATATCTATTCTGCTTGAACATAACATATGGTGGTCTGTATTTTATCGCCATTGTTTGTTTCAGATTTGTCTTCTGATAACGTAGCTATATTTTCGCTGCATACCGCTATGTATATTTGCCCTTCTTTGTGCCCTTGATAAAGATAGCCGCGTCTGTGGTGCGTGTGCGCAGTGCGGTCTCCTCCCGAGCGTGTTATGATGACGGCTTCCGGAAGCGGAATGGGCGGGTTAAGTGTGACGACACTGTTGTTACCCGCGTCATTTCCGGGAATTGCCCGATGACGCACGCTCCGGACGAAACCCCGCCTCTGCACGCGACCTTAATGGACGCCAGGCATGTCTTTCTTCATTAAGACACATATAAATGGCTCCCTCCCGTCACACATCATGTCGTACTGCCCTGAGGAAGATACGAAACGCGTCGGTGTGCGGTGGCATTCGGTCTGCTGAGGTTTCACCATGAGTAAGTAAACTATGCAGTGTATTATATGCCCACATGTGTTTCTCACTGGGAGCTTTTTTCCACATGTGTGAGTCGAATATGCAGTTTCTTCTCATGGTGACTCCTCTGACCTGACTGCCCCTTTGTGTGCTCTGGGTTTTTATTCTCTTACCTGGTCTTATGCATAACTGTTTATAAATCCCTGGATCACTGTTTTGGTGTCATTTTATCTGGATCTTTTTGTATTTAATAAAGATTGTTCATGATTTTTGCACCTGACTAAGATTTGAAGTGTTTCCTTTAATATCTTATATGGGGTATCTTCTTTCCCTCTCTTTGTTCTCTGGTTTGATATACAGTGACAGTAGATAGCAGAGAGATCGACCATACCTCTGACGCTGCGCATTCATTACCATGTTAGCACGCCCACAGGGGCGTGCTTACATGCTAAGGGGACTGACTAGCCAAGGGAAGCAACACCATTGCGACTAGTCCATGTGCTCATTAGCATATTATAAAGGAAGTTTAAAAATACTTTTTCTAAAGATCCCTTTATCTATGCTACTAGATACATGGACAGTTAGGCAGGGATTAGCAATATTCACCAAGGACTGCTCGTGGTTCTGGTGCATATTGCACCTGACAGGTTCCCTTTAACACTAGAAGTCCCAGGAATTTCGAGCTCCATAGGGTTACAATGGTGTAAATGTCAAATGACCCCTCTCTGGAACTTCTAGTGTTAAAAGGTTATTCTGAATACTACAAGTTATTACCTATCCAATATATAGCTTATAACATGCAAACCAAAAATGGAATTACCAATGGAAGCATCACGATCCTGAAAGCGAGGCTCTGAAATGCGCCTCCAGAACGGAGTGGTGATCACATATGCATACCAGTACCCTATTCACAGTCTATAGAACTACTGGAGAATGCAAACAACTGTACTTGTATATCTACAGCAGTCTTGTAGACAATGAATAGCCCTGACTTCCATGTGCATCCATTCATTTTTAATGAGACTGCTGAAAAAAAACCCCAGTACAGCACTGTTTTCTTCAGCAGTCCCGTAGAGCAGTGTTCCCCAACTCCAGTTCTCAAGGCCCACCAACGGTGCATGCATTCAGGATTTCCTTAGTATTGGACATATGATAATTTAATCCCCTGCACAGATGATGATTCCAACACCTGTGCAATACTAAGGAAATCCTGAAAACATGAACTCTTAGTGGACCTTGAGGACTGGAGGTTGGGAACTCTGCTGTAGAGAATCAGCAGAGAGGTGGAGCATATGCATGGTCATTCCAATGGCGCATTTCAGAGCACCATTCTCAGGGTTGGTGTTGGACCATCACAGATCAGAAAGTTGTCCTATGGATGGGTGATAGATTTCAATGTTGGAAATTATCCCATAGCACCCAACCGTCTTTGATTTAGCAGAACTGTCCCTATTTGAGCGCTCAATCCTGCTGCGGCAAAAATTTGTCCAACCTCCACCTCTTTGCCGGATCCGTAGCTTCTCCTCCTCGGGGATCGGGGCTGTCATCTCTCTGCACATACAAAAATTAAATAAACATCTCCAGTCTGGTCTTGTGATCTGGTCTCCCTGAGAATCAAACTCACAGCCTTACCCTGGCTATAAGCTACAGCCCACAATGATAAATCTAGGAGACTTTGGTAATTTTGATGCTGTATTGCAGGCATTAAACCCCAAAGCAGATTATGCAGGCACATTGAGATGCATCTGTACATAGCAGTGTATTTCTGTGTCCCTGTATTCTAGAGGTGAAAAAAAGTCAAGTATTTTTGTTTCTATAAACTACTAAAAAATAATTTTAAAAAAATGTAGTTTTCACGTGACTCAAATCCACAACTTATAGTATTGCAGGTAGCAGCTAAAGCAATGAGCCACAGACTGCGCTAATATCAGTGGAAGGGTTTTCTGTAGTTAATGCTGTATTGCAGCCTCTGAGTCCACATACAGGTTGTACAGGTACATAGAGATACATCTGTACATACCAGTGTATTTCTATGTACCTGTATACTAGAGGGAGAATAAAAGAAACATTTTTACTTCCTATAAAATTACTAAAAAAGAATAAAAAAAGCAATTACAATAATGTTATTTTTAATGTGCTTTATTAAAAAATAATAAACATCACAACTTAGCAATCAACAGACATGTTAGGTGTCCCTGTAATTGTAATGATTCACACAAAATACAGTTATCAGATTATTTATGGTGATTGGAAAATGGAATAAAAACATGGCGTGATTGATTATTTTTCTCTATTAAACCCATAAAAAATGTAATAAAAATGTAACGCTGAGGCCATGTTAAAATGTAGTGTAAATACCGTGGGTTTTTTTCAACAGTTTTCTTTCTGCTGGTGTCCATACCACATGGCTTAATAACAATCTTCCCTTATTATGGTGTTTTTGCTGTTTTTTATGCGTGTTCCGCCTTATTTGATTTGTATTTGGTGCAGATGTGAATACAGGTTTTTAACGCTTTTTTAATACTACAGAAAAACTTTGATTCTGTGCTTAGAAATGCAAAGGAGATGTTTTTTTTTCTTGCTTTTTTCAGGCTCTCCATAGAAGTTTCTTAAAATAAAGCACCAAAACCTAAGAGCCTAAAAAAACTGCAGTTTCTTTTTGAAAAGCAGAATCAAAGGTTTTCTGTGCTATAAAAACCATAATAAAAATGTAACCAGATCTGCACCAAAAATACATCAAATAAGGGTGAGAGGGGATAAAAAAACGTGGTAAATACGCATGCGTTTTTAGCGCTAAATTTCTGAAAAATGCAACTTTGGCTAAATCAATTAAGGCCAAAACGTGCGTTTAAAACTGCAAGTATGACGACGCAAAGTGCGGTCATAGCCTTACATACACAAAAAAGCAACATGTCATAGTGAAGCTTATATAAAGATGAGGAAGTTATGGTTGCTGCAACTGTGAATGAACAAAAAATAAATCAACAGGTCCTAACTAGAGATGAGCAGGACGCACGGATGACTTTGCATCGGCACTGGATAATCAAAAGCTCCTTCGGTGATGCAGGAAGGTAAAAGATTTGTGGCCCCCTTTCCAGCAACCGGGTACCACTAATCTGGACCAGAGCCCCATGAATCCGCTGATCATAAGTCCCAATTGTCATGGATACAGCAGACAGTCCCGGATTTGTGTCTACACCCTGCAGTTTGGGCGTCTGCTTTATGTCCCTCACTGACAGCTTCTCCTGCCAGGGAAGAAAGAAATGGCAAATGGGTGTAGCTAGGGGTGTGGTCAAAAATTGTTGTGGCGCTCTAAGCATGCCGCATTATTTAGGCTGAGAGTAAATAATTTTGTAACAAAACTTCACCAAAAAAACACATCAAACACGCACTGTGTGCACACACCCTTACTATCCATCAAAAGTTGGGAGTTTTAAAAACCCTTTAAAGTGAACCTGTCACCTGTAAAAACGCTATTAACCTAATATGGGGTTTATCTACAGGTTAGTGACATTTGAATCCTGCCCGGCGCCTGCATATTAAACCTCGTTGCCAGGAGGAAATAAACTTTAATCCTCCCGGCAGAGTTCGAGTTTCAGTTACGGGGGAGACATCGACATGGGTTCAATCACCACTCTGTGTATGGAGAAAGGTGGCTGTAACCGTGACTCCTACACTGACTGACAGTGTAGCGCTCCTGAACCCATCAGGGCACTACTACGTACTGCATCTTGACAAAGATGCAGGGCCTACCCACAGGGACCTGGAAGACCAGTGCCGGTAACATCAAAACATATAAACATCCCCAGTTTCCCTCTCCCAATCCCAATCATGGGTGACTGACTAGTCCGGGACCCAATGGATGGCCAATCAGAGGTAGAGCCAGTCCAGTCCACTAGCTGACAACCCGGTGGGAGGGGACAGACAAATAGACAGAAGGAAATGGAGTCCGGTAGTGACAGTTGAAGGGGACGGACGTGTCTCCAGATGGCGTCGTGTAGTTGTGTCCTAGTCCTAGGTAGCGTAGGAGAGTGATTGCTAGGGAGGGTACAGTCAGATACCCCTGGAACCAGAGCACCGACGGGGCACAGGGTCCTAAGTCAGGTGAAAGCTTCAGGCAACCTGACAAATACCTGCACAGTGAGGGGATCATCAAAGACCTTACTGACCCAAGAATCCGGGGGCATCAGCAGTAAAAATAGAGCCAGGGCCCAGAACAGAACACCGACCCTGCAGGGTTCACACTGCCCGCCGTACGGACCAGAGACTGCCGACAGACAGTAGGGGACCCCCAGACGGTCCAAGCCATGGAGTTCCACCAACCAGTGAGTGGTGCCGGGGAAAGAAGCCACCAGGTTACCACACTGGCACTGGAACAAAAGGGACCAGGGGTCGAAACTAGCCGTCCTCAGTGCATCGGCCTCAACACCGCCGTGAGTAAACAACAGTTGCACTGCATCCCCATCATGTGGTCTCCCTTCTTTCTTCGCCGGATCTCATCATTCACTCCCTGGGGCCCGGCCCTACTTGCGGAGGGTTTATCATCCAGGCTGCCATCACCATCAGCCCCAGTGGTAAAAGACTGTGCAACGGCGGTTCCATCCCCATAACCGCAACCTGCAAGTGACATCACGATATAAACTGTTTAATCTCCCCTCTATATATTCCCTTTAAAAAGCGACCCCCAGGGTCACGGATCAGGCATGGACCGTTACACAACCGTGACACAGCATCCCCGTACATATACGGCCTGGGACAAGTACCCCATAGCTCTGGGACGTCACAACAGCTTCTTTTAATGCAAAGCGACTGTCAGTCAGTGTGGTGGTGGTTACAATCAGTGTGGTGGTGGTTACAGTCACCACTCTCCATACACAGAACGGTGGCACCGCCTCCATGATTGAAACCAGAAATCTGCTGGGAGGATTAAAGTTAATTTCCTCCTGGCACCGGGGTTCAATGTGCAGGTGTCAGGCAGAATTCAAGCGTTTTTACAGGTGACAGGTTCCCTTTAAGAATACATAGTGATGTTCTGCATCCTATTAGGGTGCGGGAGTTTTGTTGCTTTGATGCAATTTGTTATGCAGTTTTTTAATCTAAAGGGTACTTTACACACAACGATATCGCTAACGATATATCGTCGGGGTCACGGTGTTTGTGACGCACATCCGGCGCCGTTAGCGATATTGTTGTGTGTGACCAAAAGGAACAACGATCGCAAAAACGTCAAAAATCGTTGATCGTTGACACGTTGCTCCTTTTCATAATATCGTTGGTGGTGCATGCCGCTGGTTGTTTGTCGTTCCTGCAGCATCACACATCGCTATGTGTGACACTGTAGGAACGACGAACATCTCCTTACCTGCGTCCTCCGGCAATGAGGAAGGAAGGAGGTGGGCGGCATGTTCCGGCCGCTCATCTCCGCCCCTCCTCTGCTATTGGATGGCCGCTTAGTGACGCCGCTGTGACGCCAAACGAACCGCCCCCTTAAAGGAGAGATTGTTCGGTGTCTCCAGCGACGTCGCTAAGCAGGTATGTGTGCGTGTGACGCTGCCGTAGCGATATTGTTCGCTACAGCAGCGATCACACCCATGACGAAACAGCGACGTGGGCGGGTGCTATCGCGCACGACATCGCTAGCTTTCGCTAGCGATGTTGCAGCGTGTAAAGCACCCTTAAGACTTGAAGTAGAACAAAGAAGCAGATTTTCTCCTAGATAATTTCCTTCCCTCTATTATCCACTCTTTACTTTGGCTTAAAAAAACTGCATATTGTTCCTATTCTTACAATGGTAAGTGCTGCTTACAAAGTGCAAAAATTACACAGTTGTCAATGGAATCAATGGGCCGTGCACGTGCATCGGTCCTTCAGAGCGAGAGAGCTTATCTGTGGTCTCCAGGGGATGATGTTTCTAAACAGGACAACCCCTGAAAAGGTTTTTTTTTCTCCCTCAAAACAGTGGACACCAAACTAACAAAATCAGATGGTCTCTGTGTTTTGGCTGCAGTGGTGACGTCACATCAACAGCACATATCGGCACTGCAGCCAATCACTGAGCTCAGCATCTGCATCGGTAGCGCTGTTGAGCTCAGTGATTGGCTGCTTTAGTCATGATGTCACTACTGCATGCAAAACTCAAAGACCAGAGCGGCGGAGAAGATCCAGCTCTTGACCTGGGGATGGTGAGTACTATCTTGCTTTGTTGTTTCAGCTGACTACAAGAGTTTGGGATCCATTGTGTTGAAAATGGAAAACCCTTTAAAAAAGTGCAACTTTGAAGGGCCACCTTTTAGTTTTGAAGTCCTATTCTGCTATTGATGCTGGCTCACTTTTTGTTATGGCATTTGAAATACAATCACTCTTGGCACAAATAGGTGACAATTAATTGCAATTCATTTTTTAGACCCTCATTTGCTTCTTTGGAGGGCTAATTATGATTATAATCAATGGGCATAGCAACAACTGTCAGAGACCATTTCGCAGATCATATAATCAGGGACTTGTCCTAGCCAATACACTTCAATATTAATTCATTTGTTTAGGTTTAATGGCTTATCAATTAACATTGTTTTAGCATATTTATTCTGATGTAGACTTTTTCATTCATATGCATCTAAATAATAGATGTTATGATTTTTGAACATGTCAATTTTACAGAGGTGAGATGGGAAAACATTAGAGCAGTCTACGGGTTCACATTGGGACTTGTATAGTGCTATAGGATAAGCCTAAGGCTGAACTCACACCAGCGTATGGCATCCGATGCGAGAGCATCGGATGCGATATGCTAATGACCCCCGGCACAGCCTCTGCTGTGACCATTAGCCGAGTGTCATTCAACTGTGACCCGATCTTGCGATCGTGTCACAGCTGTAAAGCTGAGGGCGGGAGCTGCAGAGGAAAGGGAGGGGATAATCCCCCATCTCCTCCATTATCAGCCTGTGCGTATATCACACTGCACTGGGATAACATCCGAGTGCAGTCCAATGTTTCTCTCACACCCGTTCACTTGAATGGGTGCGAGTGATACGGCTCTAGCAGAAAATCGCAGCATGTTGCCGCTTTTCTCGTATCCAGAATCTGGATGCGAGAAAAGCTGACCAACTGCTCTCCCTCATTGACTAACATAGGTCTGAGTGCAATGCAAGATTTTCTTGCATTGCACTCGTCCGTTTTTCACGCTCGTGTGAGCGTGCTCTAAAGATGAATATTGAAATAAATCCATCAACTGAAAAACAAAAAAGCTACCAGGGACCATGTTGTCACTAGGCATACTACTTAACAGGTCCCAAAGGTTCCTAGATGTGCTCACTTTGAGCTCTATTCAGGGTCTGGACTTCACTGCATAGACTGATTGTCCAAAACGCGTACCATGTCTGCCTCTGTTTAATATCTGCTTATTTTATGGATTTAAAATAATAGACTTTGATTTTACCTTTGCTTCTTCCTGGACATTCATGCGGAATGCCAACCTTTTCGATCATTGCCAACATCTGAGCTTCTCCTGCACAGTTCTTGGATTGCTGCCTCTGTTTTGGATATTGGTGAGCTGAATATATCTTTTGTTTTTCAACCACACAATAGTATTACTGCCAGTATTAGGCAAATCACATGGACAAATGGATCGAAACCTGTGACGGGATCTTGTTAGGCAAGCGATAACCTGCTGGGGACTGACGAGAGGCTTTAGCCCAAACACAAAGTCTGTATTTATGGACATACTTATCAACATCCTTATGAGCATTCTGCCACCAGAAGGACCTGGAAAGAGATCTCCACGTATCAGAAGAACCCAGCCCAGCCAAAACAGAATCAAGCACTTAATTCAGGAGGTCTTTGCTTTGAGAGGAGGGTACATAACGCTTGTTCAGGGGCAAGCCCTCCGGCACACTATCCTGAGCATCCTGAATGTGCTGGCAGAGATCTATCCTCAGAGCACCCACCACCAACCCTTCACTGAGAATCTTGATTGGATTTTCATCTTTCATCTCTGGAACAAAGCTATGAGACAAAGCTGCAGCCTAACATTCTTAGATCCAGGGAGATAGGTCAAAGTAAAATCAAACTGGGTGAAAAAAGGGCCCACTGGGCCTGTCTTGTATTTAAGTATTTAGCAGCGTCAACATAGAGTAAGATTTAATGACCAGTTAGGACTATTACCTTATGTCTAGCACCCTCCAACCAATGTAAATAGAAAGTAAGATGATCATCAGGCACCCGAAGGAGTCCTCAGTCTGCCCACAGAGCCACCATGGTCTGGGTCGGGAAATGAACAGTGAGAAGATCATCTCCAGCTTCCAAGGACAGACAGCAGGTAAGTATAAACATTTCCATTATTATTTCATAAAAAGTTCATAAAATTATGGTAATGCAGCAGGTTGAACCAACAGACACAGTTAGTGTAGTAATCCAGTAGATTGCTACACTAACTGTGTCTGTTGGTCCAAAATGATGCATTAACATAATTTTCTGAACTATTCATGAAATAAAAATCGAGGTTTTTAATATACCGCACTTACTTGCTGACTGTCCCCTGGCGCTGGAGTTCTTCTCACCCGCCAACCAATGTCTCCACGCATCAAAGCCTCTTTTAACTGCCAGAAGCTCATTGTCACCTATATCATAGTTAGACTCATATTTTAGAGAACTTCTGAGAATAAAAAGCAAAAGGATGAAGGTACCCATATTTCCTTTGCAAAAGAAGCGCCTCCATTCCTACACAAAATGTGTCTGCCTCGACTACGAAAGGCAGATCGATCTCTGGTTGCTGAGAACAGAAGCCTTGGAGAATGCTGTCTTGAGGACAGAAAAGGTATTTACAGCCTAGATAGATAAGGATGTTAAGGACAGGACCTAAATGATCGCTTTGGATCTGACCGCTGTATCAAATTATAATGTCGTGTGTGCACAACGAGAAAGAATAACAATTAATTGAATCAATTATGACTCTTCCTCTCACGACAGACGCTGGGCAAAACTGAAAAACTTTATTCTCATACAAAGCCCCTAGACCACGAAGTAAAGGGGTGTAAACAAAAGTTTTAGTCCAATCAAGTATTGTAGGTCGGGGCTTCAAGATATATAGAAATCTGCATATCCTCTTCTTGATTGGTTAGTCCAGACTCCAGGAATTTCTTTTGTTTATCATCTTAGGCGTTGTCCAGAATGTAGCAGCCATCTTCAAGTTACATATACTGGTATATACTGTGTTTAAGGAAAATCACTAAATATGCAATATACACATATACGTATTAGTAAAAGAGAACAAAGACATGCATAGATATGTGTGTTAGTTTACATTTACTAAACTATATACCTGAGTCTATGAAATGGCTGAATTAAGTATTTCTGGTTACTTAATTCTCATCCCCAACAAGGAGAAGTCTGTTCCCTTATTGGTCATATCTGTTAAAGACTGGACTGCAACCAAAAAGTTCTTAATGATCTTCTGATAATTTGTAAAGCCTAAAAACCTCTGCGATTCTTTAAGATAACTCGGTTGCACCCAGTCAAGGACGGCTTGTACCTTAACTGCAGGCATCTAAAACCCCGATGCAGAGACCAAATGTCCTAAGAAGTGTACCTGTTAAACCTCAAATTGACATTTCTACAATTTGGCAAATAAATGGTTGTCATGTCAAATTTGAAGGACCTGCCGAACATGCTTATGGTGCTCCTCTTGAAAGAACGCTAGTAAATCAATATTTCATTCAAATAAATCCCCACCAAAAAGCATAAAATGCCATTGAAGACGTTTTGAAAAACCACCGAAGCATTGGTCAACTGGAATAGCATTGTAACGGGGTGCCAGGGGTGCCTTGGGGGTTGTAGTCATGGCCCCTTTTTCTCTCAGGCTTACCCCTGGCTCCGCCGTCACTATCGGGACAGGAGATGACTTGGTGGGGCAGAGTGTGGTGGTGCAAATGTCGTCCGACGTACAAACACTTTCCAGGCATGATTCGGTGCAAATAAAAGACATTCTTTATTTTACAGTTCTTCACACAACCGGCAGGTACAGATGACTTCACGTTTTCTTTAGCTGGGGAAAGCCTGTCCTGACGTCTCCTCCAGTGGTGATGTGCCCGGCTAATCTGCTTCACCTGGCTCCCACTACGGCTACCCACAGACCGGACCCACACCGGTACTGCTTCACACTTTGAGGTTCCGCCCGCTCCTTTTCTCTCCGGCTTTCCTATTCTTCCAGCTCCCACACTCTGCCCCTTCTCTGCTTCTTCTCTCCCGTCCCGGACACAACTGCCTTCTTGCTCCCACTTTTTCCTCAACATCTCTATCCTCCCTCCCCTTTATCTTGCCGGCTCCTCCTACCACTTGTTTCTGTGAGACAGCCGTCCCACCCGGCCACTAGGGGAAACCCCCTAAGACAATGTAATAACAATAAAAACATTTTTATTAATATCAACAACGTTCCGGGTAGACTGCTTCTTTGTAAGGGGTCTGCCCACCCCTTACATACCTCCCCTCTTTAAGCCTAAGCCTCCCGGCAAGGCATAAATCTAAAACTACATTTAAACTAAACAAAGTCATTTCAATAAAACTACGAGCATGTTCACCTTTGGGCAACCGCAAGGGGCGCACCAGTCCAGCGCCCGGAGTTCCTCCTGGAAGCTCCCGGTCTTAGTCGTGCCCGGAGGCCGTCAGCAGGCACTCCCGGTCTTAGTGGAGTTTCTGCCCGGAGGCTTTTGCAGCACTCCCGGTCTTAGACGTTAGACGGCAGGAACACATCTCGGCAAAATCTTCTTAACGACGCGGAGGGAGCCCCTGGCTCAGTCCAGCATCAGGCTCTCTCCGGGCTCAGCAACTTGAACGGTTACAAACAGCACAACTTCTTCCGGCTCAAAACAACGCCGGTGTTTACCAAAAACAGGCCCGCTATCTTCCGGTCTTGAAAAGTCACTCCGGATGATAGGCATGTTGCCATTCAGCTCGTTGGGCCTTCATGTAATCCGACAAGGACTGCCCGGGCAACCGGCGCAGCCTCCGGAAGGGCTCGTAATTGGCGGGTTGCTCCACTGTCTCAGTCTCCGGCTTTGTCTCTTCTACCCCTGACGGGGGTGAGGGGGTCGCTGCACGGGACGGCTGGGGGCTGCCCATGACGATGACCGGATGAGTAGTCAGGTTTTGGTGAATAGCCAGCACCGCCGGGGTTCCCTTCTCTGGGTCAGCGCTCGGTCCGGGCAGGACTTCCGGGGCTACGGCCAGTGTGCGTCTCGGGTGGGAGAGCTCAGCTAGCACCGGTCTTTGCTGTGCCCGCCGCCGGTACTGGCATTCCTCCCACTCTAGTTCTTGCTGCCATTGAGCAGCCTCTTGGTTAGTAGGCATCCGCGTCACTCCGACCGCAAAGAGGCCTCGGCATCCCACCTCTCTCATAAACCGCACTTTTTCTCCCGGATATAAAGTGTGCAGGCATTGCGGCAGGCCTTCAATGTCCAGGTTCACCCTGTTATAGAAGTAGTGGTCACCGGTTTCCTCGTCCTCGATAAAACCATACCCCTCCTTTTGGTTAAACTTTACCACAGTTCCTATGGTACACTGTTGTTCGAACTCCGCACTCCGGGGACCAGCCATCATTTCCCGGGCCACGGTCTCGGCCAGCATCCTCTCCTGTACCGGGTCCGGTTCTGGGGATGGGGACTTTCGTTGAGGCAGGGGTGACGGCTGTACTGGGTCCCAAAAGAAGCCCCACTCATCCCTTTCTAGCTTCCGGGCGTGTGATTCTTCTGGAGCCGGAACTGGAACGTGTGTCGAAGATCCCACCGCGACTGGCGGGGGTATCTCCAGGTATGGGTATGGGGTTCCCAGGGGCCGGTTCCCCGATGGCAGCTGAGCGGTGTACGTCGCTCGGACCTCGGTCGTGGTCTCTCCGGTCACAGCGTCCCAAGTCGTAACCCAGGTCACTTTTGTGGCTCGCCCCGGTCCTCCGGGCACAGCCGGTAAGTGAGAGGGAAATCCCTCCGCAGACGCAGCCGCAATCTGCTTCTGGTGTCTTCTGTCCAGACCAGGCGTGACCAACGCAGCTTGTTGTCCCTCGGGGTTCTCCATCTTGCCTGTAGTACGTGTCTCTGGTAAGGGTGTCAGGGTCGGTGGAGATGCTGGAGGAAGTGGAGGCGGGCTTACTTTTCCCGCTCTTGGGTATACTCCACCCCCAGTCTCACACAACAGCTCAACCCCTCCGCGGCGGTACTTCTTTTTCTCCGAAACACCGCCCATTTCACATATCTTCATCCGTGCCCTGGGACCGGCACCTCCCCTCTTTGGGCGAAGTACTCCGAACTTCTTTTTCGGCACCGGCCAGCCCCAGGCTCTTCTTTTGGCGCCAATTCTTCGCGCGCTTTCTGTGTCCTTGAAGACGGCGGCCATCTTGCTGCCATCTTGTGCCCGGTCCAACGCCTTGGGCACCACTTGTTCTTCCCACCAAGGGATCGGGACTCTTCTCCAATAATCCGGATCCTGTGCCCTAGGCACCACTTGGTCTCCGTCTTCTTGGGTCGGGACCCCTTGCATATAATCCGCATCCTGCCGACTACGCCACATGTAACGGGTGCCAGGGGTGCCTCGGGAGTTGTAGTCATGGCCCCTTTTTCTCTCAGGCTTACCCGTGGCTCCGCCGTCACTATCGGGACAGGAGATGACTTGGTGGGGCAGAGTGTGGTGGTGCAAATGTCGTCCGACGTACAAACACTTTCCAGGCATGATTCGGTGCAAATAAAAGACATTCTTTATTTTACAGTTCTTCACACAACCGGCAGGTACAGATGACTTCACGTTTTCTTTAGCTGGGGAAAGCCTGTCCTGAAGTCTCCTCCAGTGGGGATGTGCCCGGCTAATCTGCTTCACCTGGCTCCCACTACGGCTACCCACAGACCGGACCCACACCGGTACTGCTTCGCACTTTAAGGTTCCGCCCGATCCTTTTCTCTCCGGCTTTCCTATTCTTCCAGCTCCCACACTCTGCCCCTTCTCTGCTTCTTCTCTCCCATCCCGGACACAACTGCCTTCTTGCTCCCACTTTTTCCTCAACATCTCTATCCTCCCTCCCCTTTATCGTGCCGGCTCCTCCTACCACTTGTTTCTGTGAGACAGCTGTCCCACCCGGCCACTAGGGGAAACCCCCTAAGACAATGTAATAACAATAAAAACATTTTTATTAATATCAACAACGTTCCGGGTAGACTGCTTCTTTGTAAGGGGTCTGCCCACCCCTTACAGCATCACCAAATTTTCAAAATGATTATCAGGTGTATTGAAAGCTGTTTTCCACTCATCACCCTGCTGAACAAGTATGAGGTTATATGCCCCTCGCTAGTCAAGTTTAGAAAAACACTTAACTCCAGCTATTTGATTAAACATGTATAAGAGGTAAAGGATAAGGATTACTAAAGATTATGAATTGAGATCTTAGTTATCTCTCTAATTTCCAAACATGGATGCAACTCATCATCTTTCTGTTTGGCAAAAAATAACCCTATGGTGACTGCAGAGGAGTAAGGCCGTAAATGTGTCTTGGACAAACTCATTTGAATATACTTTTTCAAAGCCACCATCTCAGGAAGTGAGAGATTAAAGAAGATTTAGGGTATATCTACTCGCGGCATGTTTTTTTTTTTACCACAAAGATGCAGCGTTTTTGTCCCAAAAAAACGCACCAAAAACGCATCATAAGCGCAATGCGTTTTTGACGCATTTTTACCGTGTTTTTTTAAGTTAAATCTATTGACTGGAGGGCTCAAAAACGCAAAAAGAATTGACATGCTGCATCTTGGCTGCATCTTCAAAAACGCAGCCAAGATGCAGCCAACAAAAGATGCCCAGTGTGGACAGCAAAATCTCATAGATTTTGCTGGGAGAAGGAAATGCACACATTTTTGTGCATCTTTGTGACCTCAAAAACGCAGCAAAAGATGCCCTGTGTGAACTTAAGGCCCCGTTACACGCAACGGCGTATCTAACAATATATCGCCGGGGTCACGGATTCCGTGACACACATCAGGCGTCGTTAGCGACGTCTTTGTGTGTAACAGCTCCGAACGACTGTTAACAATCAAAAATACTCACCTTATCGTTGATCGTTGACACGTCGCTCATTTTCATAAAATCGTTGCTGTTGCAGGACGCAGGTTGTTCGTCGTTCCTGTGGCAGCACACATCGCTACGTGTGACACCGCAGGAACGAGGAACATCACCGTACCTGTGGCCGCCCACAATAAGGAAGGAAGGAGGTGGGCGGGATGTTACGCCCGCTCATCTCCGCCCCTCCGCTTCTATTGGGCGGCCGCTTAGTGACATCGCTGTGACGCCGAACGAACCGGCCCCTTAGAAAGGAGGCGGTTCGCCGGCCAGAACGACCTCGCTAGGCAGGTAAGTCCCATGTGACGGCTCCTAAAGATGTTGTGCACCACGGGCAGTGATTTGCCCGTGACACACAACCGACGGGGGCAGGTGCTTTCACCAGCGATATCGTTAGCTATATTTAGGACCAAGTATGAAGTCAATACTGCAATCATATGTCCAATGTGGTGGAAGAACATCACACTTATTCTCGGAAAAAACATAATCAAAGTCCTGAATGAAATCTGAAAGGTGAGATTTCACAGAAGCCAAAGAGCCTGATAGATATCCAAAAAAAACAAGAGTCACCAGAGGACCTAATCTCATGGGGCTGGACCTCCATAGCAGAATCCACACAAAAACGTAGCCAGCAGAGAGGGCTGGTATCAGGTGGCTATAAATAGCTGCACTTGGGATGTGATAGGACAAGAACACCTAATAACCGCAAACCAAAAGGAGAGAAGCAAAGGTAAAAGACTATCAGCAAGATGAAGTAAGATGCTGTTAACCAGCCAGGACCAGATAGATGTGGACAAAGACTAAAATGGATTCTAAAAAGTAGTCAGTAGTCAGCGGTCAGGGCCTCCTGTCCCTCCTTTCGCCCTCTTCCTGTGCCTCGGACGCCTGCTACGCCCTGGACGCCATCCAAGTAGGCGGGCAAAATTTCGCACATGCGCAGACCTATTCCGGACAGGCATAGGCGCACTTTGCTCTGCCCTTGCGGGCAGAGCTGGAAATGACGAGCCCACCAGGGCCTGTTTGGGGGACACTTGGAACCGAGCCGCGGTACTGGTTGGGAGGTCACGGCGGTAGGGCCCAACTCCGTGACCCTGGCAGTGTCGTAAATAATAATAAAGCTAGGAAAAGATGAATTGTGACGTCACCTGGGTTATTCCGCCAGATATGGCTGACGCTGCTAGATGGGGCAGATGGTGACGCAGCAATGATGGTACAGCTCCCCACAGGTCAACCGTAGGCAGTTGTTAGCTAGTGAAATGTTGGGACTGTGCATGGCTGATGGCACAGGCAATGAGTCCAGGACACAGCGGGATGCACTCATTAGTTCTTTACTCACAGTTGTCAGTTCCAGATAACCATGGCTGGCCGGTCAAATGCTACCCTTGGAGTGCTGAGTCCTGCGGTGACAGGATCCAGCCAATCCCCAGGTAATTCGGAGGGACAAGACTGGTGTCCCTTTCTGTGTCCCTTTCCTGGTCATCTTCCTACACTGGCTTCGCCCTCCTGCCCTGTGTCTCACACACAGTGCCCTGAGCCGGTGTCCGCGGACCATGTTTTGGGAGGCTCTTCTGCCTGATCCCTTAGCCCTCTGTGGTCACCTTTTCAGTGGATTTGTGTGTGGTTGTGGCTTCGGCACATGAAGTTACCTCAGCCTCCGGTTTACTAGCTGAGCCTGATTGTTCTCCACTATTCTAGGGGCCGGTCCTCTTTGCGGCCTAGTCCCTCCACACCAGTGAGTCGGCTGTGGAAGCGAGTCCAAAGGTGGATCTCTCCCTTCCTGTGACTCTAGGACCCCTTCTTCCTGTCTTCCTCCTTGTCCTAGGACGTGCTCCTCCAGCTCCAGTCCTGAGAATCTCTGCCCTCCGTGTCCTACTTCGTTCTGCTCTCCGTTCTAAGTGTCCACCCACTAACTAACCCCACCTCCAGACTGGCTCCAAGACTGTGCTCTCCCTAAGGAGCAATCTCGCCCTAACCTTGGCCTGAAGGGGTGTAGCCATACTAAGAGTGTGTGTGTATTATGGTCTGTGTGCTCCTTCTTGCCAGGTAATGTAATATCACACCTCTGGCTGACTGGACCCTCAGGGGCGTCACAGAAATATAGGCATGCCTGTGTGAATTGGCAAGTTCTCTGCGCAGGCTGGGAATATGGAGATTTTGCCCACCTACGTGGATGGCGTCCAAGGCGTCATCCAAGTCAATTAGTACAGGAGGAGTGCGAAACGAGGAACAGGAGGCACAGATTTTGACGCCCATTGGATGGGACTCTTTACATACACGGCGGGAGATTTTATAAAGGTATTTTTGGGGTCTTCAAGGGGGATCAGGGGGTAACGTGCACCTTCATGGAATGCTAAACAGGAACTGCTTAAGGTGCTAGTTTTAGTTTAGAACGCAAAAATCTGGTGACAAGTTCCCTTTAAGGAATTAAGGATTTTCTGGGGAGGATTGTTATGTGCACACCCTTCTGGGTATATTATGATATTGCTACCCGCTGAATGCAAAATTGTGTGCTGCGATATAAAATAGTATTGGACCTGAAAGGGTTAACAGATGTATAGCACACAACCCACTCTCAATATACAGTATATTACGAGGGCTGCCATACACCCCAAGCAATTAGCTCTTAAAATTCCACATTAAACCAGATATTTATTTGTGGATTTTTCTTTAGACCGGATATAAATAAGGTTCAATGGCGTTATAAATGTCACTTTTAGATTAAAAGGGCTCTATGACATACTTGGTGAATGCACGTCTGTACATTTTACTCACTACCAGCAGAATTTGCATCACAAACACACAGTAGGAGCATTTATGTTACCTAATCAATAGGGATTTATGGCCTACATGGGAATTTATATGCAAATACATAAGCATGTGACCTCACCTCTATTGTGCGTCCGGTAATACACTCCACACAGCCATTATTCTTTATTTTATGCAATAAATTATTCATCTGAAATTAGATACATTTTAATGGAAAACGACGTCATTTTGAGCAAATCCATCATTTTTGTCTTATCTTCATTTTGCACCAGTCATATGACAATGTACGGGAATCACGTCATGACGTTACTGTACCTTTAAATACAACTTTTAATTGTCAGCTCTGTTATCCTGCCATATAATAATTCGGCGGCTGATATCTCCTCCAGCGAGGGCAATTAGCACATTGCTTCATATGTAGAAATCACAGTGACAACAATGGGGTTTAATTAAATGGTAAAGTAAGTTTTGCTAGAGATACAAATGCAAGAATACGGATAATCTGGAATTAAGTGATAAAATATATGCGGCATTATACAAGATAACACATGATCGAAATATCAATTTTGTCAGCTTGGAAAAGCTGGTATTCCAATTTAAATAGACAGTAAATAATCAAAACTATAAAATAATTGCGGTTTCACTGGGAGATGTTTATAAACTACATTGGGAACATCCTTATATTTTTTCCTCTCTGTTTTTGTCATACACACTAGTGTCGCCATATTCTGCCTTTAAGGGGTACTTTGCACGTTGCAACAACGCTACTGCAATGTCGTCGGGGTCAAATCGAGAGTGACGCACATCCGGCGCCGGTAACGACGTCGCAACGTGTAAAGCCTAGATGCACCAATAAACGATTGCAAAAGCGTCGTAAATCGGTGATCTGTGTAGTGTCGGTCATTTCCATAATTTCGCTGCAGCGACGGGTACAATGTTGTTCCTCGTTCCTGCGGCAGCACACATCGCTGTGTGTGAAGCAGGAGCGAGGAACATCTCCTTACCTGCCTCCACTGGCTATGCGGAAGGAAGGAGGTGGGCGGGATGTTTATGTCCCGCTCATCTCCGCCCCTCCGCTTCTATTGGCCGCCTGCCGTGTAACATCACTGTGACGCCGCACGACCCGCCCCCTTAGGAAGGAGGGGGGGTCGCCGGCCTGAGCGACGTAGCAGGGCAGGTAAGTGCGTGTGAAGCTGCCATAGCGATAATGTTCGCTACGGCAGCTATCACAAGATATCGCAAGTGCGACTGGGGGCGGGTACTATCGCGCTCGGCATCGCTATCATCGGCTATCGATGTCACAGCGTGCAAAGTACCCCCTTAGGCTACTTTCACACATCAGTTTTTTTCCATCAGGCACAATCCGGAAAAAAACGGATAAAACGGATCCGGCGCCGGATCAGTTTTATATCCATTGATTTGTATTAGCACTGGAATGTGCCTGATGGCATTGTGTTGCATCCGGCTTTTGCCAGATCTGTCGTAATTGGCTAATGCGGCGGCCGGATGGAATGTCTCTTGTAACGTTTTTTGTCTCTGACAGCATCGCGCTGGATCACGTTGACATCATTAGTTTTATCCAAACAATTCATACTAAAATGTATCTCCTTATTTAAACTATGTGAAAACTGAATAATCTTTCTTATTTATTCTATAATTCTAAAATAGCTAAATAGTAAATTAAGCAAAGTAAATGAAAACTACCGTATAAGCAAAATATCATGACTAGTGATGTTTGAACTCACAGATACCCGGCACTGGCGGATCTAACCAGATTAAAAAAAAAAATCCGGTTCCGGTCCGGGATAGATCCTGGATATCTGGCTGGACGCTAGTCCCCATATAAGTCAATGGGGACTAGAATCCGGCATGTAAAAATAGTGGTAGAAGGGATAGGGGAATTGGAGCAAGCACATTATACTTACTGAGTCTCCGGCGCAGCTGTAACTGTTTCCAGGGCCGCTCATTATTGCTCATCCCTATTCACTGCATCCCCCGCCCACCGACAGTCCTGGCGTCTGTGATTGTTTGCAGTCAGATGCACCCCAAGCCTGTGTGACAGCATGTCTGACTGCTTGCAATCACAGACCCTGTCTATAGATCACTGTAGATTGGAGTAAAACTAACTAAATAAAAATTGGGGTAGGACTTGTAGATAAATAGAGTCGGCTGGTCCAATCAGGTTTAAATAAAAATTGATCCCAGATATCTGGCCAGATGCTGGTCCCCATATGTCTATGGGGACCTGAATTAGGAGCTTAAAAATGGTGGTAGAAGGGATAGGGGGATTAGAGCATGCACTTTTTACTTACCTGTTGCCGCACAGTTCTAACGCCGCTCATCAACCACATGCATATGCACAGCTTCCCCCACCCTCCGGTAGTCCCTGTGTCTCTGGTTGCAGGCAAATGCGCTCCCATCCTGTGTGACAGAAGGTCTGACTACTTTCAATCGGAGACACTGTCTGTGTGTCTATATTGCTCTAAAAATAAATTAAAAAAATGGCGTAGGGTCCCCCCGTATTTTTATACCCAGCACAGATAAAGCATACGGCTTCAGTCTTCAGCCCCCAGCCGTGTGTTTATCTTTGCTCTGTATTAAAATAAGAGGAATTGCTTGGGGCTTTTTTAAAATTATTTAAACAAATAATTTTAAAAAACGACGTGCAGTCCCCCCAATTTTGATACCCGGCCATGTGAAAGCTCAATAGCTGGGGGCTGGTATTCTCAGGCTGCGGAGACCTGTGCTTATTGAGCCCCCCCAGGCTTAAAATAGCAGCCTGCATCCGCCCGGAATTGCTGCATCGATTAATAGTGATAGTTCTGGCACTTTACCCAGCAGTGGCAATTGGGGTAATAAAGGGTTAATGACAGCTCACAGCTGTCCCTAAGCCATAGCTTAGTAATGAGAGGACTCTATGAGACCTCACCCATGACTAATCTGTAAGTGAAAAGAAATAAACACAAACCTTCTTTCATCCGTTTATTAACCTTCAAAACATCCAAGTCCAATGTAATCCATAAGAGGTCTCACAATCTTAGGATAGCGAGGAACAGGGGGCTGTCCCTCACACTACGAGAATGTAGGCTATCCCTACCTCAACCTCAGGGTTACCCCTGGGGTGGAGATGCCCGAGTCCTGTGTCTGGATATTCTCTTGACCAGATCTAATCTGTTCCTCCCCATGGAAGGAAGGGGCAGAAGTGTGGTGGCAATACAGATTAAAACAGACAAGGGAAAACAAAACTCAGACACACAGCAAACTTACAGGGATAACCAGTAAAAGACTAAGGGGAAAGCAAGAGCAGGAAAGTAACAACAAAAAGACAACAAGGGATAACACCACAACCTCTCACAGTAATAATGCACAACAACCACCAGACAGTTTGGATCTCAACGCCTCACCAGACCAGTACAGAGAAGCTATATCTGATTAATGAAATAGTCCAGCCAGCATATATAGGAGTAGAGCAAACGTGATTGACTCCCCCAAAGCATGTGATCAAAGAGACTAACAAGCAGCCCAGAAGAGCCTCTTGCTACCCTGACTAACCCTGTGGGATGACGCCTGCGTCTCCCTGCGCTGACCACAAACCTCAGAAAAGTTATCAGGCAGATTGTCAGAATATGTAGGATCCACAGACGCTGACGCCACCATGATAGTTGGTGGTGTCTGCAAAAACCTCTGTATTGAAAGTGTCGCGGGAGGGGAGGGCACCGCCGCTGCGCTCGCTAACGCTCGGGTCCGGCGCTGCTGCGATGGCTGCTCGGTGGCTCGAGCGGTGGGCCGGATCCGGGGACTCGAGCGGCGCTCCTCGCCCGTGAGTGAAAGGGGGTAGTTTGGTTTGGGGGATTCGGTCCTTGACGCCACCCCGTGGCGTTGTGGTGAAGGTGGGCACCACCGCTGCTGGTGACGGGGATCCCGGGAGCGATGGCAGGGAGCAGCTGGGATGTTGTTTTCCCCCTCCGTGGGTAGGGGTTGGTGGTCCCGGGGCCTGGTGAGGTGACGGGGAGGCAGGGTTGGCAAGGTGCAGGGTCGCCTGGACTGCGCAGCGCGGTGCCCGCTGGCACGGTTGTACTCACTCAGCCACAAATGTACGCAAAGTCTCTGGTAAACCAAACGGCTGGATGGACGGGTCCCGCAGCCGGCTGCTGTGATTTCTCCCGGACGGTTGGTGGTGGCTGCCTTTCCCTGCACCTTTGTGTATGTTCGGTCCCGATGGATTCCCACCGGTAACCGGCTCCCCAGCGTGTATATGTGCCGGAGGAGCCCTTTTGCCCGCAGGCTCTGGCCCTTGGAACTCTAGCTGTGGCGGTAGCTGTATTTCCTTTTGCTGGTTGGACGGTTGCCTTCAATCGGGTCTTGGCTGTTAGGAAACCCCTGGGGTTCTGGTCACTGACGGATCTGACCGCTAATGGTGACTCCAAGCCTGGTCGGGGTCCGTAGGCCCTGCCTGTTTGTGCTGGCTTCACTTTGCTCCCCGGTTCGGTACCGGCGGGCCACCGCCCGTCCCCGGTCCTACGGTTCCGCGTTGATCCGCCTCTCCTGCAGACGGCCACCACCGTCTGCCAACCTTGCTCTAAGTGCCCAGGCCACACACCCGGACACGGTCAGTTTACTCCTCCACTTCCACTTCACTCCTCTCACTTGCAGTTCCCTCACTGAACTCCCTTCCTTTTCCCGCCTCCAGGATTGTGAACTCCTCAGTGGGTGGGGCCAACCGCCTGGCTCCACCCCACCTGGTGTGGACATCAGCCCCTGGAGGGAGGAAACAAGGATTTTGTGTCTAGCTGATGTGCCTGTCTCGAGGTGGGGGTGTGTGTTGCAGTACCTGTGACGACCTGGCTAGTCCAGGGCGCCACAAAACAATGCTTGTGTAAATAAAACATTGGGGCAGAATAATGAAAAGTATCAAAAATGGAAACTTTTTTGTTGTTCAAAGTAAGTAATCACACCGCAACTTTCAATTCTTAAAGAGACGCATATGAAATGATAGCTGTGCTGTGATTAATTGCCATGGTCCTCCAGGTCTTATTCAGACATCCACTTTTCATGTGTGTGTTCTTTCTATGATTTTTATGGACCCTTTATCACTTATGGGGTTATTCATATGTCTGTGGGGTTTTTGTGTTGCCAGAAAAACAGAGACATGTTCAATTTTGATCTGAGTCACGGATCAAAGTCACCCATTCATATACAATGGGTTCATAAAAAAATTGGACAGCAACTGGATATCATCTGCAAGTCAAACTAGTGGTGACTGATTTATACTGTACAAAAAGCTTGGCAACTTTGAATTTTTGGCATATGAGCGAAATGGATTCCACACTGGTTGTGAAACCTCACACATTAGATCCACTGCTGGAAAAAATAGTCAACGTTATCATTGAAAGAAAATGACATTTGACTAAAGGGGGCTTTACATGCAACGACATCGCTAACAAGATGTCGTTGGGGTCACGGAATTCGTGACGCACATCCGGCCTCCGTAGCGACGTCCTTACATATGAAACGCACGAACGACCGAACGATCAAAATTATTCACCTAAGCGTTGATTGTTGACACGTCGTTCTAATCCCAAATGTCGTTGCTGTCGCAGGACGCAGGTTGTTCGTCATTCCTGAGGCAGCACACATCGCTACGTGTGACACCGCAGGAACGAGGAACATCACCGTACCTGCGGCCGCCCGCAATGAGGAAGAAAAGAGGTGGGCGGGATGTTCGACCCACTCATCTCCGCCCCTCTGTTTCTATTGGGCAGCCGCTTAGTGACACCGCTGTGACGCCGAACGTACCGCCCCCCTCAGAAAGGAGGCGGTTCGCCGGTACAGCGACGTCGCTAGGCAAGTATGTGTGACAGGTCCTAGCGACGTTGTGCGCCACGGGCAGCGATTTGTCCGTGACACACAACTAATGGGTGTGGGTGCTTTCACCAGCGACATCGCAAGCGATGTCGCTAGCGATGTCGCTAGCGATGTCGCTGCGTGTAAAGCAGCATTAAGGTTTTAGACAGTTTTATGAACCATCCCTAATATGTTCTCCTCCATTTCCCCCTACATCTACCACTTCCAATCTCTATAAGATAATGTCTTTGTCTTCTACCTTCCTGTTAAGACCACCATTCCCTCCAGCTTTTTTGGCTTTTTAAGGCACCTCCTCATTTATATTGTGTCCCTAGTTTTCCACTTTACTCCCAATTTCCATGATTGTGCATTTTTGACACTTCAACCCGTGTAACACCCATGTGATTCTATGAGAAATTTTAAAATTACATATTTAAGGCTTTTATCACACTTACAAAAAGAGCGACCATGCAGTCACTAAGACACACTGGCCCCAGATCACGACTGCCACATTTTGCTTCCCAATCTTGAAGAACTGTGAACTGAAGTAAGATGCGCCAAATTCATTAAGAGACCTGCTAAGCTTAATCAATTTGCCTCTTTTTTCAACTGCCTTGTGCCCCCAAAAATGTTACTGGAGTCACAATTTACAATACTTTGGTGGCGTAAATTATGATTAATTTGTTGGTCCTGCTTTGCTACAGCCCGTTCCTCCCGAGCTCTACCCGCTTTTCAAAAAAGTTGGTGTAGTTGTCCAGGATGTAGATTGCCTTGTTCAAAACTTTTACAACATTTGAAATCAGTTTTTGCAGCAGAAAACTGTCAAAAAATTGCTTGATGAATCGGGCGCCTAGGTAAAAAAAAAGAATGCTACGAAAATGGTAAAAATGCCATACAAATGCAAGTAAAAACTTTTTTTTTCAAATAAAAAAACAAAAAGTGGCAAAAGAAACTTTAAAATGCAAATGTATCACATAAACATCCTAAATAGTAGAGAGGAGCGAACCCAAGGTTTGGTGTTCGTACCAAACACAGACTTTACACAAAAAAACAGAGTTGGGTGCCTGCGGCCTGCTATTTTTAGGGTGTGAAGGCCCAATAACTATGGACCTTCCCACCCTGAGAATACCAGACCACAGCTGTCCGCTTTACCTTGGCTGGTGATCCAATTTGGGGGGGACCCTACTTTTATTGTGTAATTATTAATATTTATAAAATAATTATAAAAAAAGAGCCTGGGGGGACCTCCACATTGGATCCCCAAGCACGGTAAAGCTGCCAGCTGTGGTTTTCAGGCTACAGCCGTCTGCTTTACCCTAGCTGGCTATCAAAAATGAGGGGACCCAACGTCATTTTTTTTTTAACTATTTTTTAAATAGAAAAAATTAATGGGCTTCCCTGTATTTTGATTGCCAACCAAGGTAACGGCAGGCAGATGGGGGTGGCAACCCATAGCTGTCTGCTTTATCTGCGCTGAGAATCAAAAATACCGCGGAGCGCTACGTCATTTTTTTTAAAGATTTATTTTTACAGCACTGTGATGTCCAGCAATCAAAATACAGGGAAGCCCATTTTGTTTTTAGTTATTTAAATAAATAATTAAAAAAAATATATATGGGCTCCCGCTGCATTTTTTGTATTGCTAGCTAAGGGTAATCCAAGCAGCTACTGGCTGCTAACCCCCACTGCTTGGTGTTACCTTCACTGGCAATGGAAAATCCAGGGAAGCATTTTTTATTTTTTTTGCCAAAAAACTACAAAAAAGGACGTGAGCTTCGCCATATTTTTGTATGCTAGCCAGGTATAGCAGGCAGGTGCTGGAAGAGTTGGATACAGCGCCAGAAGATGGCGCTTCTATGAAAGTGCCATTTTCTGAGGCGGCTGCAGACTGCAATTCGCAGCAGTGGGGCCCAGAAAGCTCAGGCCAACCTGTGCTGCGGATTCCAATCCCCAGCTGCCTAGTTGTACCTGGCTGGACACAAAAATGGGGCGAAGCCTACGTCATTTGTTTTCTAATTATTTCATGAAATTCATGAAATAATAAAAAAAGGGCTTCCCTTTATTTTTGGTTCCCAGCCGGGTACAAATAGGCAACTGGGGGTTGGGGGCAGCCGTAACTGCCTGCTGTACCTGGCTAGCATACAAAAATATGGCGAAGCCCACATAATTTTTTCAGGGGGCAAAAAACTTCTGCATACAGTCCTGGATGGAGTATACTGAGCCTTGTAGTTCTGCAGCTGCTGTCTGTCTGTATGGAGAAGAGCAGACAGCAGCTGCAGAACTACAAGGCTCAGCATACTCCATCCAGGACTGTATGCAGAAGTTTTTTGCCCACCAAAAAAATGACGTGGGCTTCGCCATATTTTTGTATGCTAGCCAGGTACAGCAGGCAGCCACGGGCTGCCTCCAACCCCCAGTTGCCTATTTGTACCCGGCTGGGAACCAAAAATATAGGGAAGCCCGTTTTTTTTAATTATTTCACTTATTTAATGAAATAATTAAAAAACAAATGACGTGGGCTTCGCCCCATTTTTGTGTCCAGCCGGGTACAACTAGGCAGCTGGGGATTGGAATCCGCAGCACAGGTTAGCCCAAGGTTTCTGGGCGCCTCTGCTGCGAATTGTAGTCCGCATCCGCCCCAGAAAATGGCGCTTTCATAGAAGCGCCATCATCTGGCGCTGTATCCAACTCTTCCAACAGCTCTGAAGCCGGGTGGCTTGTTGGGTAATAATGAGTTAATACTAGCTTTGTTTTACTAGCTAGTATTAAGCCAGAGATTCTTAATGTCAGGCATGTTTGACCCGGCCATTAAGAATCTCCAATAAAGGGTTAAAAAAAAGACACCACACAGAGAAAAAATACTTTAATAGAAATAAATACACAGACACATTAGAGACTCCATCTTTATTACCCCCTGTCAGCCCTCCACGATCCATGGTCTTCTGTCTTCCTCGTTCAACAAATGCAGCTCTGCTCCATCACTGCTGCATGGGGGAAGACGCTCCGTGAAGGCTGCACTGGATGCAGCGTGCAGCCTTCACTCCGTGAGTGATCAGTGCTGCTGGCTGTCAGCGGTAACGCTGACAGATGCGTTACCATAGCAACGGTGCTCCCGGAGCCACGGTTAGCGGGGACGTCACTGCTAACTGCGTTGCTATGGCAACAGTGATCTCCGTTAATGACCGGCTGTGTCAGCCGGTCCCTAACGGAACGGGGAGTCGACCGTGTGCTAGAGCATGTCGCCGATACACGGCGATACACAAATGTGCACCGTGTACCGGAGAGATGCACTGGCAGGTCCTACATGACGCGTCATAGTCATGTGACCAGTGTGTAGCCAATGAGATAATAGCCACGTGACTGGTCACATGGCTATTTTGACGTCACGATAGGTCCTGCATCTCTGCTGGCAGTGCTGGTCACCGGGAGGATTCAGCGATCATCGGATGGAATAGCGGCAGGAGACAGAGTGCAGGAGGGATCGCGGGGACCGGTAAGTGTTATGGCAATGTTTATTAACTGTTTGTGTACATTTATCATGCATTTTTATGTGTTTGTGATTGCCTCCTATTATATCCTATAGGTTCGAGTTCGGTTCGTTGAACGTTTGACGAACCAAACTCGGACGAGACCTCCGTTCGGCGAACCGAACTCGAGCCGAACCACGGCCAGTTCGCTCATCTCTAGTGTGCACCCCAAAAGGAATTGGAAAAATCCCACCCACCTGCCACTGGAAATTATCTGTTTATGGCTGACTGCATTTGACTATTTATGGCTGACTGCATGTGATTTCCATTGGGGTTTTGGTGAAGTCCGAGTCTCAACTCAAACTTTATCCAAAGTTCGGCTGCACCCGCCAAACCGAACTTCCACGGGTCTGCTCAGCTCTACTAAATAGTGATGAACAAGCACTACCATGCTCGGGTGCTCAGTACTCCAAACAAGCAGGTTGGATACTAGGATGAGCTCAACTCATGTACTGAGTATAATGGAAATCAATGGGGAACTCAAGCATTTTTCCAGAAAATCTTCCAGAAAAATGCTCAAGCTTCCTATTGACTTCCATTATGATCGGTACTCTAGTCGCGCTCATCCGAGCATCCGACCTGTTCGTTTCGAGCACGGTAGTGCCCGCTCATCACTAGTTACGCATACCGAGCACCTGAGCATGGTGTGCTAGGAATGAGTACCGAACACCCGAGCATGGTAGTGCCCACTTATCACTAGTTACGAGTACCGCGCACCCGAGCATGGTAGTGGCCGCTCATCACTAGTTTCGAGTACCGAGCATGGCACTGCCCGCTCATCACTAGTTACGAGTACCAAGCACCCGCACATGGTAGTGCTCATTCATTACTAGTTACGACTACTGAGCAAGCGAGCATGGTAGTGCTCACTCATCACTAGTTACGAGTACCGGGCACCTGAGCATGGTAGTGCTCGCTCATCACTAGTTATGAGCACCCGAGCATGGTGGCGCACACTCATCACTAGTTACAAGTACGGAGCATTCGAGCATGGTAGTGCTCACTCATCACTAGTTACGAGTACCGAGCACCTGAGCATGGTAGTCCCCGCTGATCACTAGGAATGAGTACCAAGCACCCGAGCATGGTAGTGCTAGGAATGAGTACCAAACTCCTGAGCATGGTAGTGCTCACTCATCATTAATTCTAATGCTTAAAAATAGGAAAGTAATCTAGATGGCATCAGTAATGCTGCCATAAATCTCTGTTAAGAAAAGAATACTAATAACTCCCAAAAAAATAAAAAAAAAATAAATAATATATATATATATATATATATATATATATATATATATGTATATATATATATATATATATATATATATATATTACAGACCAAAAGTTTGGACACAACTGTTAAGAGGAGACTTTGTGCAGCAGGCCTTCATGGTGAAATAGCTACTAGGAAACCACTGCTAAGGACAGGCAACAAGCAGAGGAGACTTGTTTGGGCTAAAGAACACAAAGAATGGACATTAGACCAGTGGAAATCTGTGCTTTGGTCTGATGAGTCCAAATTTGAGATCTTTGGATCCAACCACCGCGTCTTTGTAGAAAAGGTGAACGGATGGACTCTACATGGCTGGTTCCCACCGTGAAGCATGGAGGAGGAGGTGTGATGGTGTGGGGGTGCTTTGCTGGTGACACTGTTGGGGATTTATTCAAAATTGAAGGCATACAGAACCAGCATGGCTACCACAGTATCTTGCAGCAGCAGGCTATTGTGGCGCCCTGGACAAGCCAGGGGCCACAGGTAACAGCACACACACACCCACCCCCAGCAGTTCACAGCAGTCATCCCCAGTGAGACCTGATTTCTTCCTCGGGTTCAGACAGACACACCAGGTGGGCGGAGTCAGGCAGATGGGCACGCCCACCGATAAGTTTAGCTGGCCTGAGGCAGGAAACAAGTTGAGACAAATCCAGGCAGAGAAAGAGAGAGGAGGCCTGCAGAGAGGCAGACGCAGACTGGGGCCTAGGTTGGAGCCTAGGTCCCTCGTGTAGCCAGTGAGGCAGACGATAGTGGCCGTCTGCAGGAGCCGGGAAGACAGTCTTGGTGGAACCATAGGTAGCCGGGACAGGGTAGTGGCCCGTCCGGTACCGAACCGGGGAGCCAGCTGGAAA
Source organism: Anomaloglossus baeobatrachus (assembly GCF_048569485.1). NCBI lineage: Eukaryota > Metazoa > Chordata > Amphibia > Anura > Aromobatidae > Anomaloglossus > Anomaloglossus baeobatrachus. Next base: position 521,678,429 of record NC_134358.1, read on the forward strand.
CCGGAGCGCAGGAGGAGCGTACACGAAGGGGCAGGAAAGGACTTACACTACCAAACTGGCTCAGGGGAAAAACACCGCAACCGCCTGTGGGACCCGTCCATCCAGCCGTTTGTTTGACCAGAGACTCTGTGTAAATTACTGGCTGAGTGAGTACCACCATGCCGTGCGGCACCGCGCTGCCCCCGCGACCCTGCACCTCACCAGGCCCCGTAGCCCTCCTGCCATCCCTCCCTCACTGGGCCCCGGGACAACCAACCCCCCTACCCACAGAGGGGAGAAAACAACATCCAAGCTGCTCCCCGTCATCGCTCCCGGGATCCCCATCCAGAGCAGCGGTGGTGTCACAACCTCACCACAACCGTGGGTGGCGTCACGGACAATATCCCTAAACCAAACCACCCCCCTTTTCACTCACGAGCGAGGAGCGCCGCTCGAGTCCCCGGGATCCGGCCCACCGACCGAGCGAGCAGCAGCAGCCGGACCCGAGCAGTGGGTGAGCGCAGCGTCCCCTCCTCTGCCCGCAACAACTTGGCATCACGAACAGGATCTTACCGCTCTGCCGTCTGGTAGAGGTGCGCCTTGTGACCGCCGGAGGTGTCCGGCCGAAAAATTGCAGAAGCCGCCATTTTGGGCGCGAAAAGACCCCGCTCGAGCGTCTTCCCGAGTAGTGGAGGCGCGAAAGCCGAAACCCCGCCCCTGTAGAGGAGGAGCCAGAAAAAGACTAAGGGGGCACGGACGGCGTCTGGCTGCATGTGAACCGCGGCTGTGGAAGCAGGGACGCCAGGACTCTGCAAGTATTTGGTTCCTGGAGCACCGCTGCACGAGATGTCCCGTCCGTCCGGCACCGCTGAAACCTCAGTGCCCGCGGCCAACGCCCCGACCGACCCGTTACCCCTGTCACCGGTAGCAGAGCTCGCAGCGTCTGTGAGGGAGGGCCCAGACCTGGGTTCCCCAGGCCTTACCTTCGTCACCGCCCTGCCACCGGTCCCGGCTTCCATCCCGGCCGCACTGCTGATGGCGACGGCCCCGGCAGTCCGCCCGGCCGCAACGGCAGCGAAGTACCCATCCCGTTAACGAATCTGGGCCCGTTCCTGGACTGGGGTCAAGGGGTGCTGCCCACTTTCTAGGGGCAGCATCAGGGCCAGGTTGTTTGGGTGGGTGACTGAAGGACTCGTTCCGTTATTATTATTAAAAGTGTATTGTTGTTGCAACGGTTGAGGTGATATGCCTCCCGTAAGGGAAGTTGTAAAAAAAAAAAAAATGCATGTGTGAAAATGTTTAAAAAAAAAAAAATGTTTTATTCTTTTTCAGTTCGTGAAAAATAAAACCGGTGATGGACGGGCAGCCCTCAGACGGTCTGCATTTTACTAAGGGGGAATGTGGCGCCCTGGACAAGCCAGGGGCCACAGGTAACAACACACACACAGACCCACCCCCAGCAGTTCACAGCAGTCATCCCCAGTGAGACCTGATTTCTTCCTCGGGTTCAGACAGACACACCAGGTGGGCGGAGTCAGGCAGATGGGCACGCCCACCGAGGAGTTTAGCTGGCCTGAGGCAGGAAACAAGTTGAGACAAGTCCAGGCAGAGGAAGAGAGAGGAGGTCTGCAGAGAGGCAGACGCAGACTGGGGCCTAGGTTGGAGCCTAGGTCCCTCATGTAGCCAGTGAGGCAGACGATAGTGGCCGTCTGCACAAGCCGGGAAGACAGTCTTGGTGGAATCGTAGGTAGCTGGGACAGGGTAGTGGTCCGTCCGGTACCGAACCGGGGAGCCAGCTGGAAACCGGAGCGCAGGAGGAGCGTACACGAAGGGGCAGGAAAGGACTTACACTACCAAACTGGCTCAGGGGAAAAACACCGCAACCGCCTGTGGGACCCGTCCATCCAGCCGTTTGTTTGACCAGAGACTCTGTGTAAATTACTGACTGAGTGAGTACCACCGTGCCGTGCGGCACTGCGCTGCCCCCGCGACCCTGCACCTCACCAGGCCCCGTAGCCCGCCTGCCATCCCTCCCTCACTGGGCCCTGGGACAACCAACCCCCCTACCCACGGAGGGGAGAAAACAACATCCAAGCTGCTCCCCGTCATCGCACCCGGGATCCCCATCCAGAGCAGCGGTGGTGTCACAACCTCACCAGAACCGTGGGTGGCGTCACGGACAATATCCCTAAACCAAACCACCCCCCTTTCACTCACGGGCGAGAAGCGCCGCTCGAGTCCCCGGGATCCGGCCCACCGCTCGAGCCACCGACCGAGCGAGCAGCAGCCGGACACGAGCAGTGGGTGAGCGCAGCGTCCCCTCCTCCACCCGCGACACTATTCCATCCAGTTTGCGTTTAGTTGGACCATAATTTATATTTCAACAGGACAATAACCCCAAACACACCTCCAGGCTGTGTAAGGGCTATTTGACCAAGAAGGAGAGTGATGGGGTGATACGCCAGATGACCGGGTCACCAGACCTGAACCCAATCGAGATGGTTTGGGGTGAGCTGGACTGCAGAGTGAAGGCAAAAGGGCCAACAAGTGCTAAGCATCTCTGGGAACTCCTTCAAGACTGTTGGAAAACCATTTCCGGTGACTATCTCTTGAAGCTCATCAAGAGAATGCCAAGAATGTGCAAAGCAGTAATGAAAGCAAAAGGTGGCTACTTTGAAGAACCTAGAATATAAGACATATTTTCAGTTGTTTCACACTTTTTAAGTATTTCATTCCACATGTTTTAATTCATAGTTTTGATGCCTTCAATGTGAATCTACAATATTCAGAGTCCTGAAAATAAAGAAAACTCTTTGAATGAGAAGGTGTGTCCAAACAATAATATATATATATACAGTTAGGTTCAGAAATATTTGGACAGTGACACAAGTTTTGTTATTTTAGCTGTTTACAAAAACATGTTCAGAAATACAATTATATATATAATATGGGCTGAAAGTGCACACTCCCAGCTGCAATATGAGAGTTTTCACATCCAAATCGGAGAAAGGGTTTAGGAATCATAGCTCTGTAATGCATAGCCTCCTCTTTTTCAAGGGACCAAAAGTAATTGGACAAGGGACTCTAAGGGCTGCAATTAACTCTGAAGGCGTCTCCCTCGTTAACCTGTAATCAATGAAGTAGTTAAAAGGTCTGGGGTTGATTACAGGTGTGTGGTTTTGCATTTGGAAGCTGTTGCTGTGACCAGACAACATGCGGTCTAAGGAACTCTCAATTGAGGTGAAGCAGAACATCCTGAGGCTAAAAAAAAAAGAAAAAATCCATCAGAGAGATAGCAGACATGCTTGGAGTAGCAAAATCAACAGTCGGGTACATTCTGAGAAAAAAGGAATTGACTGGTGAGCTTGGGAACTCAAAAAGGCCTGGGCGTCCACGGATGACAACAGTGGTGGATGATCGCCGCATACTTTCTTTGGTGAAGAAGAACCCATTCACAACATCAACTGAAGTCCAGAACACTCTCAGTGAAGTAGGTGTATCTGTCTCTAAGTCAACAGTAAAGAGAAGACTCCATGAAAGTAAATACAAAGGGTTCACATCTAGATGCAAACCATTCATCAATTTCAAAAATAGACAGTCCAGAGTTAAATTTGCTGAAAAACACCTCATGAAGCCAGCTCAGTTCTGGAAAAGTATTCTATGGACAGATGAGACAAAGATCAACCTGTACCAGAATGATGGGAAGAAAAAAGTTTGGAGAAGAAAGGGAACGGCACATGATCCAAGGCACACCACATCCTCTGTAAAACATGGTGGAGGCAACGTGATGGCATGGGCATGCATGGCTTTCAATGGCACTGGGTCACTTGTGTTTATTGATGACATAACAGCAGACAAGAGTAGCCGGATGAATTCTGAAGTGTACCGGGATATACTTTCAACCCAGATTCAGCCAAATGCCGCAAAGTTGATCGGACGGCGCTTCATAGTACAAATGGACAATGACCCCAAGCCTACAGCCAAAGCTACCCAGGAGTTCATGAGTGCAAAAAAGTGGAACATTCTGCAATGGCCAAGTCAATCACCAGATCTTAACCCAATTGAGCATGCATTTCACTTGCTCAAATCCAGACTTAAGACGGAAAGACCCACAAACAAGCAAGACCTGAAAGGCTGCGGCTGTAAAGGCCTGGCAAAGCATTAAGAAGGAGGAAACCCAGCGTTTGGTGATGTCCATGGGTTCCAGACTTAAGGCAGTGATTGCCTCCAAAGGATTCGCAACAAAATATTGAAAATAAAAATATTTTGTTTGGGTTTGGTTTATTTGTCCAATTACTTTTGACCTCCTAAAATGTGGAGTGTTTGTAAAGAAATGTGTACAATTCCTACAATTTCTATCAGATATTTTTGTTCAAACCTTCAAATTAAACATTACAATCTGCACTTGAATTCTGTTGTAGAGGTTTCATTTCAAATCCAATGTGGTGGCATGCAGAGCCCAACTCGCGAAAATTGTGTCACTCTCCAAATATTTCTGGACCTAACTGTATATATATATATATATATATATATATATATATATATATATATATATATATATATATATACAGTCATATGGAAAAGTTTGGGCACCCCTATTAATGTTAACCTTTTTTCTTTATAACAATTTGGGTTTCTGCAACAGCTATTTCAGTTTCATATATATATGAAAACCCAAACTTTTTCATATACTAATTCATAGACATATATACAGTTAGGTCCAGAAATATTTGGACAGTGACACAAGTTTTGTTATTTTAGCTGTTTACAAAAACATGTTCAGAAATACAATTATATATATAATATGGGCTGAAAGTGCACACTCCCAGCTGCAATATGAGAGTTTTCACATCCAAATCGGAGAAAGGGTTTAGGAATCATAGCTCTGTAATGCATAGCCTCCTCTTTTTCAAGGGACCAAAAGTAATTGGACAAATGACTTTAAGGGCTGCAATTAACAAGGCGTCTCCCTCGTTAACCTGTAATCAATGAAGTAGTTAAAAGGTCTGGGGTTGATTACAGGTGTGTGGTTTTGCATTTGAAAGCTGTTGCTGTGACCAGACAACATGCGGTCTAAGGAACTCTCAATTGAGGGGAAGCAGAACATCCTGAGGCTGAAAAAAAAGAAAAAATCCATCAGAGAGATAGCAGACATGCTTGGAGTAGCAAAATCAACAGTCGGGTACATTCTGAGAAAAAAGGAATTGACTGGTGAGCTTGGGAACTCAAAAAGGCCTGGGCGTCCACGGATGACAACAGTGGTGGATGATCGCCGCATACTTTCTTTGGTGAAGAAGAACCCGTTCACAACATCAACTGAAGACCAGAACACTCTCAGTGAAGTAGGTGTATCTGTCTCTAAGTCAACAGTAAAGAGAAGACTCCATGAAAGTAAATACAAAGGGTTCACATCTAGATGCAAACCATTCATCAATTTCAAAAATAGACAGGCCAGAGTTAAATTTGCTGAAAAACACCTCATGAAGCCAGCTCAGTTCTGGAAAAGTATTCTATGGACAGATGAGACAAAGATCAACCTGTACCAGAATGATGGGAAGAAAAAAGTTTGGAGAAGAAAGGGAACGGCACATGATCCAAGGCACACCATATCCTCTGTAAAACATGGTGGAGGCAACGTGATGGCATGGGCATGCATGGCTTTCAATGGCACTTGGTCACTTGTGTTTATTGATGACATAACAGCAGACAAGAGTAGCCGGATGAATTCTGAAGTGTACCGGGATATACTTTCAGCCCAGATTCAGCCAAATGCCGCAAAGTTGATCGGACGGCGCTTCATAGTACAGATGGACAATGACCCCAAGCATACAGCCAAAGCTACCCAGGAGTTCATGAGTGCAAAAAAGTGGAACATTCTGCAATGGCCAAGTCAATCACCAGATCTTAACCCAATTGAGCATGCATTTCACTTGCTCAAATCCAGACTTAAGATGGAAAGACCCACAAACAAGCAAGACCTGAAGGCTGCGGCTGTAAAGGCCTGGCAAAGCATTAAGAAGGAGGAAACCCAGCGTTTCGTGATGTCCATGGGTTCCAGACTTAAGGCAATGATTGCCTCCAAAGGATTCGCAACAAAATATTGAAAATACAAATATTTTGTTTGGGTTTGGTTTATTTGTCCAATTACTTTTGACCTCCTAAAATGTGGAGTGTTTGTAAAGAAATGTGTACAATTCCTACAATTTCTATCAGATATTTTTGTTCAAATCTTCAAATTAAACGTTACAATCTGCACTTGAATTCTGTTGTAGAGGTTTCATTTCAAATCCAATGTGGTGGCATGCAGAGCCCAACTCGCGAAAATTGTGTCACTGTCCAAATATTTCTGGACCTAACTGTATATGTCTATGAATTATTCTATACTGTCAAAGTATATAAAGTAAATAAGGTATTCCCACCTCAAGTAAACAGTCAGCTATATGTTTTAAATAATACTCTGTGGACCATGGGTCCAGAGGACAAAATAATGAAGTATTTCACATAGTAATCGCTTAGAATCTGAAAACATAGGAGGAATTTTCAGAACGGATGACATAGATACATAACAGAACAGGTTTTCTCATACTGTATATGGGAATCTATTATTCATTTCACTCCATTCCTATGAAATGTGAAGAGCGTTATATAAAATACTAGGAGCCCGATATAAAAACATTATGTCCTTTTCAACCCCTGAATGGAGGTTGTCATGCAGAGGTTTTCCATTTGAATGAAGCGTCCAATTATTTATGCACATCATGTATTCACGTCTGGGGAGCCGGGCCTTTCAGCTCACAAGTGCCAACTTTTTTCAGTTCTCTGACCAGGCTATTCTGTAACCATGGGCTATAGAAGAGAGTTACTTGAGTCCAGCTGTCTGTGCGTCTCACGTGACCGCTCGCTGTGTTCCTCGCGGACAGACCTTTTTTTATAAAGTTCCTTCTGAAGTATATAATAACACCTAATTAAACAGGAATTGAAAAAAATCTAAAGTGAATGATTAACCTTTCTGTGTTTCTCATACGTTTAGAACAGAGATAAAAAACCCCAGGACTAATAACTTCCCGGCTAAATTTCCATTATCCTTAGAAAGGAAAACATATTTATAACTGATTATTTTAATTAGCGCAAAATAAATATGTATAAAAATATTTTTTTGTAGTGTAAATAAAGCTTTGCTGCTTCTCGTATTCCAACAGTTCAATGCTTTAAGGCAATTTGTGGATAAGCGGACGAAGGGTTGTTCTTCTTTGTGGTGTGCTTGTTTGATAAACGTTTCTGGTTGAATCCACACATGTTATAAGAGGAGATGAAAAATGTCTTAGGCTGCTTTCACACATTCGGTTTTTCCTGTGTGGCACAATCCGGCGCTTTGCAGAAAAACCGCAACCGTTTTTTTTTTGCCGCCGGTTGCGTTTTTTTGCATAGACTTTCATTAGTGCCGGATTGTGCCGCATGGGCTTGCGTTCGGTCCGGTTTTTGCCGCATGCGGCAGATTTAGCCGATGCGGCGGCCGGATAGAATGTTGCCTGGCATGTTTTTTTGTCCGGCAAAAAAAAAACCACATCACGCCGCATCCGGCCGATGCGGCGCGATTTGCAATGCATGCCTATGGACGCCGCATGCAGCGTCCTGAGGCAAACACCGCATCTGGCCGCCGCATGCGGTTTTTCCACTGCGCATGCTCAGTAGCGTGCCGCAAGCGGCAAAAACCGGACGGGCCGCATGTTAAAAACTTATGCAAAGGATGTGGTTTTGTCACCGCATCCGTTGCATAAGTTTTAGAGCCGGATTGGACGGCTCTGCTAAAACCGGAGGTGTGAAAGCAGCCTTAGAGGGATGTTTCCATATTTTGAATATCATTGTATATCACATATCAAAGTATAGTATCAAATTAGTAAAGTAAGTCATAAAGCCAAAATAAAACAACCAAATTCTACATGGGTTCAGACCAACGGGCTTCTGATGCACTACAAAAACTCAACAAAGAAGGGGGATACCAGAGACACAATAACAACGGGGGGCCCTGGAACTAGTAAGAGGGGTAGGTGGGACACCTCCTATCCTCACCTGCAGTTGTCCCTACTCTCCTAACCAGTCCCTATACATTATCCGCAACTGTCGCCAAGCAAGAACCTGAGACCCTGAGAAGACCCTATAGATGGCCTGGCTAGTGAAGGGCAGGTAAGGTTCACTAGAGCCCACGACTGCACTAACAAGAGACAAGGTAAGGTAAGACAGAAAGGGGGATAAACAGAAGGATTTAAACATCAAACTTCATGGCAGACTCCAAAGTAGCAGATGGATGGGCACAGGAAAATTCCCCACAAGCTCCTTCCACCATGAAGGCCAGAGTAGAATGAATTCTAAAAGCAAGCACTGCTAGGAAAGCTCCAGTATGTAAAACTAAATGGGCATGAGCTCAAAACAGCTACAGCTGACCTGCACTGCTATGAGCTTTGGGAACAAAAACTGAAATTAACTTGTGCCGCCCCCGTGCCAGCAGCCGGTCGCTGCTCGGGCCCGGACCTTCAGGGGTGGTGGCTCGAGGGTCTCCGGACCCAGGGGTCTCGCGGACACACTAAATAAAATGGGGGGATGTAGATGTACGGGCTAGGCCGTAATAGGTTTGTGACGCCACCCACGGTGTGTGGTGAGGTGGGACACCACCGCTGCTGTTCCGGGGCACCCGGGGGAGATGTTGTGCAGCAAGTTGTTAACCCCTCCGTGGGCAGGGATGGTGGCCCGGGGACCCGATGTCTCTGGTGCAGGGGGAATGACGACCACAGGGGGTGTTGGTGTACTCACTTTCAGGAAAACACACAAGTCTCTGGTAAACCAAGTTGGTGGTGGCAGGTGCCGAGGCCGGTTGCATTCGGGATCCCCCACCCGGCTGGTGGTCTCTATCCTTTTCCTGCACTGTTAAAGTAGAAAAGACTTCCCAGTATGAAATGTAGGAGTCCGCTCCCGGCTGGATGTGGCCTAAGGAGCCATGCCCGCAGATGCTGGCCCGTGGGATCTATGGGCCTTGGCGGTAACCTCTTATCCCTAATCGGTGGGCTTGTGTCTTCTATGAGGGACTTTGGGTGGGACAGGACCTCTAGTCTTGGCCTCAATCGGTTAATTAACCAGTTCCAGTAGGTTCTGGTTCCTGGCTTAAGGGTCCGAGTACCCCCCTTTGTGCTACGGTTTCCGGGTTGGTTCCCCGTGTTGGTACCGGCAGGCTACAACCCTGGCCTGGTTCACTTCGGTTCCACCGAGCTGTCTTCCCGTCTCCTGCCGACGTAGACCACCGTCTGCCTCCTAGCCAGTGGCACCAGGGCTCCCACCCTGGTACCTGTCAGTTTGCTTCAGGACTGACACACAGGCCTGACCTCCACTTACACTGGACTCTCCACAGAACTGGCTTACTTTCCTGACCCCGGGCTGCCTGGACCCCTGGGTGGGCGTGTTTCAACCGCCTGGTCACGCCCACTGGTGTGTCTATCTTTCCCTAAGGGGGGTGACCAGGGTTTAATGGTTGGTTGTGTGTTTCCTAGTGAGGGAAGGTGTTATGCAGGGGCCCATTTGTGACTACCTGGTTTTGCCAGGGCGTGACAAACTCATGAGACACTAAAGGAAAATAAATCGTTTAAATGAGGAGTCTAGATGGAGATGGAAGGCTCAAGTCCTGAGGCTGTCCTAACCTCAAAACAGCAGGGAGATGACCGTAACACCAGACTTGTCTCTCATTAGACCCATCTGAGACGTCATTGGTTGGCAAATGAAAGGGTGCTGCCAACAGCAGATCTTGATGATTTGCCCAAGTGAATTCAGCACAGCAGAACATTCCGCATACAACCATTAACTACTTAATTGAGTGTATATTTGGGGATTTCTCATGGTGCTCATGCTTGATATTGAATAAATCTTGACATTTTGTATAATTTTTTTCATCATTTCAACATTTTTAACATGTCTCTCCATCTTGGGATTCCCATAGTTTCATTACTTTTCCTTCTTGGTGTTGCTATTTCAATGTTGAGGAGTGTATAAAGACTGTATAACAAAACTATAAAGAAATAAAAAATGAAAAGTTCTAACAACAACAAAAAAATCATAATTAAAAAAAACAAACAAGCGTGACAAATGCATAAAAGTATTGATATTAAAAAGTTATATATACTGTGCTAGAAAGGCCTTCCTGAATTACCAGAACCCAATGGCACACACTTGTGCTAATTTATTTCTAATTTATATCTTCTTGTGTATCACCCAAATTTGCCTTTTTATACTTTCTTTTGTTTTAAGGCCGCTTTACACACAGCGACATCGCTAGCAATGTTGCTGGTGATCACACCCGCCCCCGTTGTTTGTGCGTCACGGGCAAATCGCTGCCCGTGGTGGACAAAATCGGTAGTGTGCGTCACACGTATTTACCTGCCTAACGACGTCGCTGTGGCCGGCGAACAGCCACTTTTCTAAGGGGGCGGTTCGTGCGGCGTCACAGCGACGTCACACAGCAGGCAACCAATAGAAGCGGAGGGGCGGAGAGTAGCCGCATTCACGTCACTCCCAGCTCGTTGCCGGAGGACGCAGGAATGCTGTTGTTCGTTGTTCCCGGGGTGTCACATGTAGCGATGTGTGCTGCCTCAGGAACAACGAACAACCTGCGTCCCAGAAGATCAACGACATTTTGAAAATGAACGACGTGTCAACGATCAACGATGTGGTGAGTATTTTTGATCATTAGCGGTTGCTCGTACGTGTCACACTCAACGACGTCGCTAACTAGGCCGGATGTGCGTCACAAATTCCGTAACCCCAGCGACATCTGATTAGCGATGTCATTGCGTGTAACGGGGCCTTAAGTTTAAATCAAGTAATTTTGTATTTCCATTTTTCTATCTATTTAGTTTTTCTTGCATTATATAGCCTTGCTTCCCACTACACTTATCTATCAGTTTATGTGTTAGGTCTCAGTTATGCATTTCCTTTTTCTTAATCTATTATTACGAGGAAGGTTAGCGGGAGAACTGGGTGGAAACTAGAGATTGGCAGGTACAAAGCTCAAAAATTAGAGATGATGAAAGAACTAAGATAAGGAGATGAAAGATTTTTGGATCAGCGAATGATACATGACATACAAAAGATGCAGCACAAATTAAAGCAGCATTGATTCAGGTACAGGAGGGGAAGACTGGGCACCACTGGTGAGTCAACTCAGCTTCACACTGGTCTAAGGAACTGGACCGCAATTGCGGACAGGGGACACCTGCCCCGGAGCTGCACGCTCAAAACAAGACCACAGTGCAAAAATCCAGATCCAATGAAGGATGAAGAAAAAAGGCAGCAATTCACCGGGGGATGAGACCAAGTATTCTTTATTGTGCAAACACAGTAACATGTAATGCAGGGAGGGGGAGCCTAAGCCTCGGACAACGGTAAACCGTTTCACGCTGGTGTGGTGCTTCTACGGGTGCACACCAACGCAAAATGGTTTACCGTTGTCCAAGGCTTTGGCTCCCCCTCCCTGCACTACATGTTACCCGTGTTTGCCCAATAAAGAAGACTTGATCTCATCCCCGTGAGTTGCTGCCTTTTTTCTTCTTCATTCATTAAAGCAACATCGAGATTGTACAATACAATGGATAGATAGCAGATACTTACAATCCATTTAAAGGGGACCAACCACCAAGATTTCCCTATAAAAACTAAAGCCAGTGCTATACTGACGCTATCATGCTGATTCTAAACATACCTTTAGTTGTGAGATCGGATGTACACTTTCTGAAATATAGGCAAGTAAAGTTAGTGAAATCCATTGGTACTTGATTTGAGGTGCAACGGAATATCTAATAGGTGGGTTGGGTTTTGCTAGTTATTCCCGCCTCTGTCTGCCTGCCTGTCCTTCCTCCCCCTGTCCTTCCTCTCCCTGAAATAACAGAGACAGGGGGAAGGAAGGACAGGCAGGCAGACAGGAGTGGGAGGAACTAGCAAAACCAGACCTATCTATTAGATATTCTGTTGAACCTATCAATCAAATAACAATGTATTTCACAAACTTAATTTGCTTGTATTTCAGAAACTATACATCCAATCTCGCAACTAAAGGTATGTATAGAATCAGCATGATAGTACCAATATAGCACTCACTTTAGTTTATATAGGAAAATCCTGGAGGTTGCTCCTCTTTAAAAAGGTCCTTTGTGTGGACCAGTTTTTGGGATTTCTGACTATATAAAGGTGTTCTTTTGATTTGTGCTCTGTTAGCGACCCAGCTATAACGCTGACGACCATCAAGTCTCCCATAGTGAGTATATTCTCCTTGTCCTGACCCTGGCTTGTCTGTGTTTCACAGATCATGACTTGGCCTATGTCTTGGATTCCCCTTGGGCTTTTCTGCACAAGATGTAATTTATTGTTACATAAACATCCAATTAAAACGTCCCCTAATAGAAAAACATGTTAAAGACAAATTAATACAATGTACAGACATAAAAATTACTCAAACAAAATAATAAAAAATACAATAAATATGTTAATTATTCAACAGTAAAAAAAAAAGAAAAAGTACACATATTAGGTGTCCCAAAATCCCTAATTGCCCATACTATAAAGTTATGTCAACTGTGGCAAAAAAGACAAAACTGCTTTTTACATGTATTCTGCCATTATATTAAAAAAAACTATATAAATTAATCATTATCATTGAATCTCTGCCCCAAAGCTATTTCTAGAAAGTGTTCAACTCTTTATAACTGAAAAATACTAAGAAAAAAAAGATTCTGTGGTTTGTAAGGATAAAATTTACTGGGTCCTTAAAGGGTTTTCCTAAAAATAGTAAATTTACCCCAATCAATAGGATAGCAAATCTTAGAACAGTGCTACAATATTTCTGGCAGTCACAGAGTAGAGGTGGCGTAGAGGTCGAGAATGCGCACCTCTTTTGCATTCAAGATGGGGTTTTGCTTATACATGCTAGTTTTAAAATAATCCTTTAAATGGGTTGTCTGTAACTATTTTATCTTTTTTAGTTTGGGTCTAAGAAATGAAAGGCTGATGTGTGGCTAGTCACTACTTACGGATAGTATAGATGGAAGGGTAGTCAGACAAGCCGGGGTCAGTAGACAGGAGGACACGACAGGACACAGGGAGTAAGCAGAAACACAGTCAAGTCACAGGCCGAGGGTCAGAATTCCAGGAGAGTACGTATTAGATTCAGGCAGCAGACAGAGACGTGGTCAGGTAACGGTCCGAGGTCAGAAGCCAGGAGGTAACAACAAGTACAAGGAGCGGGCAGAGAGGAGTCAATAAATGGTCCGGGGTCAGAAAACTTAGATAAGATTAGAACAACACATGTGGGAGGGCACTAAGGGTATATATAGATAAATAGAAATGGGATCAAAAACCACTTAGCACATAGTAAGAAGCAAATTTGAAAAGAAAAAGAGAAGAAAATGCGCATACAGTGGGATCACCAAAAATAGTAGAAAATATCGTTTATTATATGAAAAAAGACATACCAGAACACGGATATGAGATAAAAACAATTAAAAAGCAACAGCTTATACACACAGATGGTACCAATGGTATATGGCACCAAACACCCCACCCCCTCAACAGGCCACAGAACCCCAAAATACGGGAGTCCAATGGATGTACACAATAATGCAGGACCTAAATTGGTTCAATAGTATACCATACAGCAGGACCCAAATGGGTTCAATAAACAAGAGAGATGTAGCCGATAGTTGATACAATGCAAGTACAAAAAAATGCAAATATAACAACAAACAGAAGTGCATACAGGAATAGCACAAAAAGAGCTGCGCTGGTATAAACAAACAGTAACCTGCCTTAGAAAGATAAATGGAGCCACATGTGTAGCAGGACACATGCCCGCATACAAATATCACAGGGTAAAAGGCCAAGGGGATCCGTGAGACGGGTAGGGTGGTAGCCCCACGCGTATCGCTACACAAAGTTGTAGCTTCCTCAGGGAAAAGTGAGGTACACCGTGGCTGGTGTGTCTTAAATGCAGTCATCTGATTATGAAAATTGCTTACCAGCATGGACGGGGTGGAGGGAGAGAGGTCGCCGTGCAACCAAAGAACGCTGATGTGCGCCGCCATACTTTGCCACATGACCCGATCATGTGACCCAATGACGAGGAAGTCTCAGCCATTGCGCATGCGCGAAGGTAATGACGCTGCGCATAGATTTGAGTATTGAGTGTACACAACTTTGTGTAGCGATACGCGTGGGGCTACCACCCTACCCATCTCACGGATCCCCTTGGCCTTTTACCCTGTGATATTTGTATGCGGGCATGTGTCCTGTGCTCTGCACAGAGGAATCATGACAGTTGATAGTTGCTAACTACCTACCTACCTGCTATGACCAGCCATTCAGAGATCTCTGCTAGCACAGAGCAGACCGCTCCTGCCATTGATTCTGTGGCTTCAGCTGACGGTCATATTAACAGAGCAGCTGCTACTCTTCCGCTCTGCTCCGTTGACTGGGCATTACTATGTTGTCATGCTGATTGACAGATGGCTCGCTGTTGACTAACTGCAGGTTAGACAGCTGTCAATCAGCATGACATCAGTTGTCACAACTCACCAAACACTGCAGGAGAGAAGAGGAAGAATTGCTCTGTTGACGTGAAGAAGCAGAATCGCCAGCAGGAGTGGTCCGTAACCGATCTGTGTTTGGCAGAACGGGCAGGTAGTCAGCAACTACCTGCTTTTTAGTCCTTAAAGGGAATCTGTCAGCAGGTTGTTGCTATGTAATCTGAAGACAGCATGCTGCATGAGTTAAAACATAGAATTCAAGGATGTCTATCTTGCAAAGGTCCGATCTGTTGTTTATTTCCTATGTTTGTTTAAGCAGTGGAACGCTACAGGACTTCTCATTGCTCGGACTACAATATTACATGCATGGCAGTCCGAGACGCCCCCCTCTGATTGACTCCTCACTGTCAATGTACAATCTCTTTTATCAGCCTGCTGTGGGCGGGGGCAGCTCTCAGCTCAGCTACATGGCGAAATCTAAAAATTATGATAGTTGTTGTTGTGTCAGAACAGCTGCACCCAGTAATCTAAGTGATACATCATTGGATTCAGGATCTCTTTCTCTACATCATGCTGCTCTCAGATGAGGCAAAAAAAAACCTGGTGACAGATTCCCTTTAAGCTCATAGTTAAAAATAAAACTCTTCTAAGGGGTTTAAAGTGAGCATATCCTTTAGATATTCAGAATATGAAAACATTTCAGAATACACATTATTAAATACACCACACTCAGTTTCACAATGCTCCCGGTTTTACGAATATTTTTTTTTCGTGACGAGGAAAATGAAACTAATTTTGTTTATCCGTATAACACTGGCTGCACAAATAAAACACACATGAAACATTAAGAGATAATTGATCAGCAACCGAGAACTAATGTGTGTTAATAATTTACAGAAAAAAGACCTCGGGGGAAAGCAGGGTATTTGTAATGTGTGTAATTGAATAATTTATTCTTATAGCAGGCAGGTTCACACTATTCCTTTTGGCTTAATTCTGCAGGTAAGGAATTAGGCGACATTAAAGCTGCCCTTTATTTACATGAATATTACTCGACCTGTGTGTTCAGGACTCGTGGACTCGTCTTTGCCGAAGTAGAACAGAAATAAAATCCCGATAGAAGGTTGTGTTAGTGCAGACAAAGGAAATGATGGGCTGATTATTAATGGTGTTGGATTCTGCGGGGCATATCGTCATGGGGGTTCCTAAATGTGCTCATGTACATAATGGCCATTGTCCTCTTCTGCCTCTCCATTTCAGAGGAAGTCCTTTATCAAAGCAAACACTCCCCTGAGATTTGCATTTATGATGATTATATGCATTTTTAGGCATCGCCATTTACTTTACTACATGGACAAAAAACAAGTGAACTATAACATTTTCAAAAGTAAAACCTTTCATAATGTCTGCTGAAAGTCATGTAAGGAGATATTTGGCTTTCTTTATACTTCTAATGATAGAACGATCCAGCTTCATATATACTTTTACTCAAAATACGTTTTCACAGCTACTATGTGTATCTACAAATCTAGTAGACCAACAAGACAAAACAATCACTGATCTCAGGGAGACCAGCCAGAAAACACTGCCGACAGCCAGCGAGGGCGCTCAACACAGTGAAATCATAGGTGCATTGCCCCCTGGGAAGTATACAAATCAAAAAGGTCCATGGAGCCTCTGTTAGGAGTCTCGACACAGGAAATAGCCAGATATCCCTTCGGGAAGGACCTAGCAAAGGAGTGGCTCCTTTTACAAGACCACCATAACCACCATATTAAGTGGCCCTTTTAGTCAATATCCAGCTCTTGACGAGTTTAAAGATATGACAGGGGAAATACCAAGTCCAGGTATCCATCCACAGACAGCTGTTTCGGGGGGCAATAGAAAGTGAGTAAACCAGTTGCACTGAACATCTGTGTGGACTACCTTCTTCCGAACGCCCACTGCACCATACACCCTCTGGGGAAAAACCCTACTTGCAGAGGGTCTACCATAATAGCTGCTGATACCATCAGCCCCAGTAAAGACATTCTGCAGCGTTGGCTCCCTACACTTAGCTGCAACACCGCAAGTGGCGTCACAAGTGAACATTATCATAATCTCCCCTGTAAATATCCCCATTACAAAAAGAGCCCAGGGCACGGAACCTGGTAAGGGCCACCACCGTGACATTCCCAATAGAAATTCTGCCCGGAACCGAGTACCCCATATCCATGGGTGCTACACATATGGGACCCAAGTGAGCCTATAGCATTATATAGAAATTTTAGAGCAAAATATGTTCCCATCCAGATGTCTATTTCACGGAAGTTGTTGCATATTTCAGGAAGACAATGCTAAACCACATACTGCATCCATCACTACAGCGTAGAAGACCTCAAATGATAAACTGGCCGCCTGCAGTCCAGACATTTCACCAATAAAAAGGTTTTGGTGCATTATGAAATGAAAAAATATATCAAAGACCCCGGATTATGGAGCAGTGAGAATACTACATTGGACGAGTATTTGACAACATTCATCTCTCAAAACTTCAACAGCTGGTCTCATCACTGTTGTAAAAGGAAGTGATGCTACACAATGGTAGACATGGCCCTGTCCCATCTTTTTTGAGATATGTCGCTGCCATCAATTTCTAGAGAAGTTAAGTTTTTCAAGTGAAATGGAAAAATGGCTGTTTCACCTTCTGACCTGTGTTCTATGATGTGAATGGAATATGGCTCTAAGAGATTTCAAAGTCATTGTATTCTAGTTTTCTATGTTTTACCCAGCGCCCCAATTTTCATGGAATTGGGGTTGTAGACTCTGCCTGTACTAATAAATAATAATAATAATACTTTATCTGTGACTGTCCAGCACCTTCAATAGGTGTGAACAAAGGGCAATTTGAAAACACAATATAATTACAAAAATATATACAGCAGTACTTTAAAAAGCTACAATATGCCAACACTTAATGGAGACATTCTGGTATTGCATTACTGCTATAGGAATATTTGAAAAAATGAGATACTTAGCTTATGTATTTGCCTATGTGTCGCGGGCGGGGAGGGGACGCTGCGCTCACCCACTGCTCGGGTCCGGCTACTGCTGCTGCTCGGTGGTGGCTCGAGCGGTGGGCCGGATCCCGGGGACTCGAGCGGCGCTCCTCGCCCGTGAGTGAAAGGGGAGGTGGTTTGGTTTAGGGATATTGTCCGTGACGCCACCCACGGTTGTGGTGAGATTGGTGACACCACCGCTGCTCTGGACGGGGATCCTGGGAGCGATGACAGGGAGCAGCTTGGATGTTGGTTCTCCCCTCCGTGGGTAGGGGGTTTGGTTGTCCCGGGGCCCGGTGAAGGGGTAGGGATGTATGGCAGGCGGGTTACGGGGCCTGGTGAGGTGCAGGGTCGTGGGGGCAGCGCTGTGCCGCACGGCACGGTGGTACTCACTCAGCCAATGACGAATACAAAGTCTCCGGTAAAACAAACGGCTGGATGGACTGGTCCCACAGACGGCTGTGGTGTTTCTCCTCCCGGCAGGTTGATGGTGACTGCCTTTCCCTGCACCTGTGTTGTGTCACGGTTCCAATGGCTTTCCACCGGTAACCCTCTCCCCAGCTTGGATGGAGGCTGAGGGAGCCCCTTTTGCCCGCAGGCTCTGGCCCTGGGAACTGTAGCCCTGGCGGTGACTGTGTTTCCCTCTATGGTTTGAGCGGTTGCCCTCAATCGGGGCTTGACTGCTGGGAAACCCCGGAGGTTCCCTTCGCTAACGGATTTGACAAATTTAACGGCGACTCCTAGCCTTGTTGGGGTCCGTAAGCCCTGCCGGATGGTGCTGGCTTCTCTTTACTCTCGGATCCGGTACCGCCGGGCCACCGCCCGTCCACGGTCCATACGATTTGCTCCAATTAGCCTCTCCTGCAGACGGTCACCACCATCTGCCAACCTTGCTGTTCCGTCCGGGCCACACACCCGGACCGCCTTCAGACTGCTCCTCTACCACTTCACTTCCTCACTCCAACTCCTCTCCAAACTAATCTCAACTCCCTCCTTTTCCCGCCTCCAGGACTGTGAACTCCTCGGTGGGCGGGACCAACCGCCTGGCCCACCCCCTGGTGTGGACATCAGCCCCTGGAGGAAGGCAACAAGGATTTTGTGTTTGGCTTCGGTGTGCCTAGCCGGGGTGTGGGGTGTGTTGGTGTAGTTCTGTGACGACCTGGCTTGTCCAGGGCACCACATATGCATGTGAGCCCGATAACCACGACAAGGTATATCTCCTTACCAGGACCCTAACTTAAATGCCTCTATCTGGATTAACAAAAATCTATAAATTTGGGCAGCTAGAATGCAGCTAAAAGGAATACGGCAAGGCCCTGGCTATAGGCCGCAGTACTCAGATAAACAAAAATATAATCCAAATATATATATAAAAAGACTGACCAGCACTTCCAATAGGTGTGAACAAGATGCAAGCTGAAAGCACAATATAATTATAAAAAATATATACAGCAGCAGTCTAAAAAGCTGCAATATGCCAACATTGAATGGAGTAACTCGGATATTCCATTACTGCTATAGGAATATTTGAAGATATGAGATACTTCGCCTATGTACTGGCCAATGCATGTGAGCCAACTAACCACGACAAGGTGATCTCTTATATACCAGGCTGTGTCCATCCTCCTTTATAGCTGGATATTTCTGGCCAGACATGTAGATTTTTAACCCTGATAGTGGCATTTTAAGTTAGGGACCCGGCATATAAGAGATCACCTTGTCGTTGGTTATTGGACTCACATGAATTGGGCAATACGTAAGCTAAATATCACTTTTTTTAAAATATTCTTATAGCAGTAATGTAGTACCAGAATTCTGCCATTCAATATTGGCATATCGTAGCTTTCTAGAGTGCTACTGTATATATTTTTAGAATTATATTGTGTTTTCAGCTTGCACCTTGTTCACTCCTATTGGAGGTGACGGTCAGTCTTTTTCTATTTTTGGATTACATTCTCATCTGATTGAGCACTCTGCCCTATAAGGGCGCGCTCACACATCCGGCTTTTCGACGGTTTGACGGATGTGGCGCACGCCAATACAGTGTATACAGTACAGTAGCAGCGCAACAAGCGCCGGTCACATGCTGTCATGTGACCGGAGCATGTGACCCGGGAGTTGCAGCGCTGCCACTATACTGTATCATACTGTACTGGTGTGCGCCGCATCCGTCAAACCGGCGAAAAGTCGGATGTGTGAGCTCGCCCTAACTAGGGCGTTGCCATATTCCTTATAGCTGGATACCACCTGTCCAAACTTGTAGATTTTTTTTTTTACTCCAGATAGAGGCATTTTAGTTAGGGTCCTGGTATAGAAATGCACCTTGTCATGATTATCGGGCTCACATTTATTCCTATAGCAGTAATGCAGTACCAGAATTCCTCCATTCAATATTGGCATATTGTAGCTTTTTTGAGTGCTGCGGTATATATATTTCAACTTTATCTATGCGCTTAGATATAATTGTGTGAATGATTTCTTTTACATTACTTTTGAGTTTTATAGCAAACTCATACAGTCATAAACACTAGAATGGGGGTCATGGAGAGGGTATGGAGGGGGAAATGAACATTATGTCCTTCTGTCCTAGTTGTCAAAACATGGTACTAAAATGGCCCAGTTTGATGTTTGCTATAAAGCTCCTCTCCCCTCACCTCT
Organism: Anomaloglossus baeobatrachus; assembly: GCF_048569485.1. Classification (NCBI taxonomy): domain Eukaryota; kingdom Metazoa; phylum Chordata; class Amphibia; order Anura; family Aromobatidae; genus Anomaloglossus; species Anomaloglossus baeobatrachus. The sequence goes on from NC_134358.1 coordinate 521,698,659, forward strand.
ATATCTGCCACTGCCGATAGTTCACTGATGTTTGCCTGAACTTTTCGATTTGCAGTATTTTGTTCTATATATTTTTTCTATCCTTTTTTTTCCAGCTAAATATTAAAGCAGTGTCATTTCGGAGTTGCCAGGCTTTGGGTCACCTCCGCTCTGACCTCTTTCCTGTCCCTGCTTCCTGCCTTGGGCTACAATACCTGCAATCCACACTATGTCAACTGCACGTGACCAGAGAGAAGGGGACAGCAGGACGGCAACATCTGCTGCCCATATGTCAGCACACATGAGCTTACCGTTGTGAATATTACATTTATGTCATAGAGATACGTAAGGCAAAATTCTGCATCCGTCGTCAGGTACAGAATCATCGTACATAATTATTTTACATAGGGTTTTTTACATGGTGACCCAAATGTTTAATTGGAGAAATTAAACACTTAGTCACTAACACATCACAGCTGTCCTTTGCGGGCTGCTGTGTCAAATCAAAACCCCCTGTTATCATTTTACCCTTGGGTGACCCTTCTAACTAAAAGGGATTGTCTAAAGTAAGATCCAAAAGTTGTGCAACGATGGTCTAAAGGTGACCTGCTCCAACACTATTTGGTTGGACGTCCAGATAATCATCAAGATAGTGATAAAAAATATTCTAACTATATCGGTGTCACGGGTGTCTATGGTGATCCCAGGAAAACCTATACTACACTAAGGCTGGAGCCCCTATGCTCATGCTAACACCCGGAGGTACCCATAATGGTAGGGAGGTCCTGGCATCCAACCTAGGCTCTATCTCTTGTCCTTGTCCCTGATGTTATGACCCCCCGTCCACAACCCACCACCCTGGAGAATAGGCACGAACAGGAGACTACAGCCCACCACCAAAACATAGACAAAACAGGGGTAACAACTACGATAACTTGTACACACGGCAACCACACACAAAGGAGCCACTGAAAATGCAAGAGGGAAAACAACGTAAAAAGGGGAGAATAAATAGTCTACAGGGCAACTTCCAAACTTAAACAAACACACCTGAAAATGCTGCAGCAAAAAACAATACTGCAGCCAAAGCACTACTGAGAGACAACAACAACAACTCCTTCCACCTCCAGGTTCAGCTTCCAAATGATAGGAAATAACCAGCACCCTCTGGTGGAAGTTGAGGTTATGTATAGGACCTGGGAGTGGTCCGAACTGTAAACACCTGACCAGGAGTCAAGAGCTGCTGGAAGGAAACCTGGCATTAAATCTGTCCTCCCCAATGGAAAGGGAATCCATTTACTAAGCTGATTCCCACAGAACAAAGTGAGACAGACTCAGAACCAACCACCTAAACCTGCAACCGAAGAAAGTCCGTGACAATCTGGATATAGGAAGAACTTTCCAAAACACTACTCCGGCCATTCTCATATGTACTACCACGATGAAAAGAGACTGTACATCTACCTGGTAACCATTTATACATGTCCCAACATTCAGAACTTCACATATGGTCTTCACGCCATAGAACAGCCCATAATATGGCTTTTACTTGACTACAATGATTCATTTACTAAAGGAAAGCCTAAGGCTCTGTTCACACTTCACTCCATTTATAAGGGAGCCATGAATTTATAAGGGAACCATGACTCATTGCTGTGCATGACATATACCTCCAGAGTCTGATAGATATGATTGCCTTGCAGTGGAGTTCGTTGGGTGCCAGTTTGGTTTCCATTGTTTTTGAAGAAAAGAATAAAGTCATTATCCTTCCACCTTCCAGAGACGATGTCTGCATGTGAAGCACGTGAGCGCTGAGGGCAGTGATTGACTGCAGATGTTGTGTGGATGATGGACGAGATGTCATCACTGCAGAAACGGAAAGGTACCATTTGGAGCAGCAGGGAATTCGAGAGGTATATCATGATTTTGTTCTTTCTTTTATTACATTCCTTTAATAGGGGTTTTACCATAAACAACCTATATGACCCATCCACAGGATAAGTGGTAAATATATGTTTGACAGAGGTAACTTCATCGCCCATCACTATGTTTTATGCAAGGAACTTTAGGCCCCATGTTCTCAGGATCAGAGTTGGTCTTTGCAGCCCAGTTACCAGCGTCCATACATTTTATCATTTATCCTGTGGATTTGTTATCAATGCTATTTATGGGGAAACTGAACCCCTTTAATATTGGAGTTAGGGAATTAGGTGTCATTTGAATGAATTTTTTGTCTGACAGCATTCTTGTGTGTATGGACAATTGAAAGGGAACCTGTCCCCTTCAAAATCACAATTTACCTGCTGATATAATGTTCATCTGCAGGTAACTAGCACTATAATGCTGCCTGGCTGCGGTGCTAAAAGGGTGGCTACCTGGAGAAAATTAATTTATTTCCTCCCAGGAGCTGTCGATGTTCACTTATGGGGATTTGTACGGAGCATCTACAGTTAACAATCACAGCTGAAAATAGGCCCTGGCACTATGTTTGACAGCTCTCTCTGCACAGAAGTGCTGCAGAACTGGCTGTTAATCAACGTTTTGGGGTGTGTTTATAGCTGCTGCTCACAGTATAGGGGTCCGTACTGTTCACAGTATAGGGAGCCGTACTGTGAGTGTTGTTTGTAGCCGTTCCTTGCATCCACCCATGGCTGAAAGCTGGTGGCTCCCAAGAGGAAATTAGTTAATTTTCTCCCAGTAGCTGCACTTTCAGTAGAGCAGCCAGGAAACATTGTAACACTATTAAGATTAACCCTATATCTACAGGTAAATATTGTTTTCCAAGGTGACAGATTTCCGTTTACAGCCTACCAGTCATTTCAGGAAAGTTTTCAATATAATGCTTATTTAGTAGGAAGAACAACTAAGTTGTAGGAAATGTGATGACAATGAATACCCCCAGTATACATTGCAGAAAAGAATATTCAAAATTTCAGTATCAATTAATATAAAAAATATTTTTTTACAAAAAAGGACACAATTAAAAAGATAGATAAAATCAGATTTTGAAAAACTGAATACTGTATGTATTGTATGTATTGTATGTATTGTATGTATTGTGTACCATCATACCAACAAATATTACTGGCACTCAAAGTTTTCTTAAAATACAGGTAAAAAAGGGGTCAGTCCACAAAAAGTGGTGAGAATCATGATGGAAAACACTGATGTATAGGATAAATAAAAAAGAAACAAGAATGATGGTGGCTGAAACAGAGGGTAATTGATGTAATTATAATGATGGCTGTAATAAGAAAGGAGCAGATTATTATCCAGGTAAGGCATACAATGTCCATAATGATAAGTATTGAACAGCACTGATGATGCAAACCTGTCACTGGGATCGGATGACTTGACAGGGACACCTAGGCTGACCCTCAGACTGGGGACCCTGCGATGTCCCTTAGCTCAGAAGTATGCTTGATGGTAGCGAGGTCTGAGTTGCCAGCGTGACCCTAACTCTTGTCCAAGCCTTGGTATAATGCCCCTCCCCCTCCCCAAACCAAACGGTGAGCCGGGACCATAGTCACAAACCTTTCAACTAAACATGGACAGGGGAAAACCCAAAACATTGCAATCAAACACAAAGGAGTGACTATACATACACAGGGAAAATAACATAAAAGTGAGGAAGTAAACACTCAACTGGGAAGCTTCCACACCGCACAATAAGCACACCACAGTTCACCAAAATTGGATCACCACAATAGACCGGAATCGCTGCACAAGCTGGAGCTATCATCGGCACTGAGTACCAGGATCTTAATAGGAAGGAGACGGCTGTGATTAGTAATTAGCAACCTAAATTCCTAGCAGAATTCACCAGGTCAGCAGGAATTAACTCCTGCAGGCCTGAGGAACAGCACACATGAAACAGCCGACACCCAGCTCTGGCTGAACAACTAAAAGACATCAGGTTGCCTAAAAGGCTTTGCAGTGTGAACAGAGCCTGATGCCGCCGTGACACCTAATGAATCTTGAACCAAACATTGCATGACAAAACCATGGCCAAAATATATGTATGGTTCAACAGATTATTAGGTAACAAAATTTAAACTGACTGCTTGATTGTGTACACTGGATCCCTTATCATACCATTCCATACACGTTTCGCATTAGCTTCGTCAGGGAGTGAAGTATATAAGTGCTCTACAAGTGTGGTTTGTGGAGCACAGGTTAGTGTAATGACAAAAAATTTTTTTTATGAAACCATGTGCAATCGAGGAACTTTTATGGGTAATTTAAGAATAAGTATTCCTTTTTTTTTGTTTTTTTAAAAAAAGTTCCCCCTTTCATTCAAATGAAATAAGGCAAAAATTATTTTTTCCCCCCAAAAAAGACATGCAATTTTGCATTATTGAAACGATAATAGTAATAACTAAGCAACTTTTATTATTCTTTTTTTAACAAATACGATATAAAACAGTTAATTATACAGTGCCTACAAGTAGTATTCAACCCCCTGCAGATTTAGCAGGTTTGATAAGATGCAAATAAGTTAGAGCCTGCAAACTTCAAACAAGAGCAGGATTTATTAACAGATGCATAAATCTTACAAACCAACAAGTTATGTTGCTCAGTTAAATTTTAATAAATTTTCAACATAAAAGTGTGGGTCAATTATTATTCAACCCCTAGGTTTAATATTTTGTGGAATAACCCTTGTTTGCAATTACAGCTAATAATCGTCTTTTATAAGACCTGATCAGGCCAGCACAGGTCTCTGGAGTTATCTTGGCCCACTCCTCCATGCAGATCTTCTCCAAGTTATCTAGGTTCTTTGGGTGTCTCATGTGGACTTTAATCTTGAGCTCCTTCCACAAGTTTTCAATTGGGTTAAGGTCAGGAGACTGACTAGGCCACTGCAACACCTTGATTTTTTCCCTCTTGAACCAGGCCTTGGTTTTCTTGGCTGTGTGCTTTGGGTCGTTGTCTTGTTGGAAGATGAAATGACGACCCATCTTAAGATCCTTGATGGAGGAGCGGAGGTTCTTGGCCAAAATCTCCAGGTAGGCCGTGCTATCCATCTTCCCATGGATGCGGACCAGATGGCCAAGCCCCTTGGCTGAGAAACAGCCCCACAGCATGATGCTGCAACCACCATGCTTGACTGTAGGGATGGTATTCTTGGGGTCGTATGCAGTGCCATCCAGTCTCCAAACGTCACGTGTGTAGTTGGCACCAAAGATCTCGATCTTGGTCTCATCAGACCAGAGAACATTGAACCAGTCTGTCTCAGAGTCCTCCAAGTGATCATGAGCAAACTGTAGACGAGCCTTGACATGACGCTTTGAAAGTAAAGGTACCTTACGGGCTCGTCTGGAACAGAGACCATTGCGGTGGAGTACGTTACTTATGGTATTGACTGAAACCAATGTCCCCACTGCCATGAGATCTTCCCGGAGCTCCTTCCTTGTTGTCCTTGGGTTAGCCTTGACTCTTCGGACAAGCCTGGCCTCGGCACGGGTGGAAACTTTCAAAGGCTGTGGAAGGCTAACAGTAGTTCCATAAGCCTTCCACTTCCGGATGATGCTCCCAGCAGTGGAGACAGGTAGGCCCAACTCCTTGGAAAGGGTTTTGTACCCCTTGCCAGCCTTGTGAACCTCCACGATCTTGTCTCTGATGGCCTTGGAATGCTCCTTTGTCTTTCCCATGTTGACCAAGTATAAGTGCTGTTCACAAGTTTGGGGAGGGTCTTAATTAGTCAGAAAAGGCTGGAAAAAGAGATAATTAATCCAAACATGTGAAGCTCATTGTTCTTTGTGCCTGAAATACTTCTTAATACTTTAGGGGAACCAAACAGAATTCTGGTGGATTGAGGGGTTGAATAATAAATGACACTCTGAATAAACTTTTCACAATTTAAAAAAAAAAAAAAAAGAAATAACATTCTTTTTTGCTGCAGTGCATTTCACACTTCCAGGCTGATCTACAGTCCAAATGTCACAATGCCAAGTTAATTCCGAATGTGTAAACCTGCTAAATCTGCAGGGGGTTGAATACTACTTGTAGGCACTGTAAGTACAATATGTACAAAAGAAGTGTTTAAAAATTATTTTTTCCTATGAATTTTAGATTCAAAAGTTCAATTTTTTTCGATTTCGTATGTAGTTCCTCCATCAGTTTTACAGCACCTTCAGCATTTTGGTTAGATCTGGGAATGTCAAGTAATGACTCCTCAACCAACCAGTGCGCCTTCAAACACTTAATTGCCTTCTTGCACTTTGTCTTGGTGAGTGAGGTTAACAGTTCATTGAAGGACGCTTCGTTGTAGTGTTGCGACTGGAACCAGGCATTTGCCCATTCATAGCAGATGAAGTCGCATGCTATACCGAGGACGCGGCGCCACTCTGGTATCAGAAAAAATGCTATAACAGCATATACAGCACGCGAGTTCCATCTTGCCATGTGCAGGTTTGGGAGTTTCTTCCAACTGATTCGAGGCCAACGTGATGTTGTTTTGTAATGACGATATGCCTGACATAGTTCATATAAGAACTTGAAATCATCTCGCCATCCAGGATTCTCGCCTGTGTTGACATCATCTGTTGCAACTTGGTGGTAATCAATCTGAAGTGAGGCATAGTTTTCTGTTAATTTGTCAATGAAGAAATAATTGAGTTCTGGTTTCTTCGTTGACTCTGGAATAAGGAAATTCATGACGTGCCTCAGTAGGAGGTCGAGTACATGATGTTGACAGCCAATGTATTGTGGCTTCTGAAAGCCCTTTCTCAAGACATCATCCTATATCCGCGTTACAATCCCGTTCAAACGACCAGTATTTACTGCTGCTGTGTCGCAGATTATCATGCGAATATTTTCCCAAGCGTTGTATTCATCAATAAGCTGATGTAGTTCCTTGTGAATAGCCGTGGCAAAACCATTCTCACATTTCAGTATACCAAGTTTGATTTCGGTTGTGGTATTTTTCAGCAGAACTACTTGATACTCTTCCCCTTGGATTCTTTTACCATTGAAGTGGAGACAATAGGGATCTTTGCTTTGAAGTTTTTCAAAAATTTTGATTTTCATTTTCTGTCCTTCTGAGATTATTCGTCTCCAGACACTCGACTGACTTGGAACCGGTACATCATGACCTTGTTCAGCAATGGTTGCAGGCACTTTATTTGCTTTATGTGTAGAAATGTTGTTTTTCAGTACCAGTAAACTCACTGTTGTAGTGCTTGCTCTTTTGTATTTCGGTGTGCGTTCAGGAGAAGATGACGCGGAAGAGGTTGGCTTTGGAGTCTCGGGTAAAGATTCAGAGACACTATCATGTGTGGTTTGCGATTGCAAAGTGCTGGCTTCTAGATGTTCTAAATTATTCCTGAATATTCTAAATCATTCCAGAATCTTCAAAAAATTAAAACACGAAAAATCGTTTTTTTGAACATTTTGAAATTAAAAAGAGGGGGAACTTTTTTGAATATTTTACAAATTTGATGATACTAATGTCATTTGAATGCAATTGTTCCTCGAATGTAAGGGGTTTCATTTTCGTTTTGCAAAATTTTTAAAATAGTCATCACACTAGCACAGGTACATAAGAAAAGGTTCATCTGAAGGAGCTCTAAAGTTAAAAAGACAGAAAACCCCCCAAAAATGGAGAAAAGAAAAAACAGAATGAGAACACTTATCCAGTAATTCTGAAAACTTTTATGCAAAATCCTTAAGGATTCATCATGTCTTTGACCCTTTCACTAGCTCCATCGGACCAGATGTATGACTATAGGTTAGGAAAATTTATCTAAAATGAGCAGTACACTGGAACCTTGGATTAAGAGTAACTTGGTTTGAGAGCGTTTTGCAGACAAACAAAGCTTTCTAAAAATTTGTAACTTGGTTTAAGAGCAATACTTTGCATGAAGAGCAAATACTCACCGTGCACACTTCCGGTCTGTCCTTTCACCGCGCTCTGACTAGCTCTGAAGGTAAATTTCTGTACATATGTACTGTAAACTGTACACAGTATACCATTGCACAGTACAGCACCATGGAATCAATGGTACTCTATAAATTAATAATAATAATAATAATAATAATAATAATAATAACAATAATAGAAAAATACAGTATATACTATATAGTATATAGCATTTCTATAAATTTGCATTTGTGGTACAGGATTGTGCTTTCTTTCTGCTAACCAGTACAGCACATTGCTTATACTGTACCTCTCGCACACCAACAATTCTATTGTAAGCTAATTTACAGTTTAATCTGTATTATATGCTTTTACTGTACTGCAGAGTATCTTGTATTAGTGTACTTATAATTTTATATGAATATAGTTCATTATATTACTGTAATAAGTGTATAAATACAGTAAATATTTTTTGGTTGTGGAACAAATTATCTGCGTTTCAATCATTTCCTATGGGAAAATTCGCTTTGATATAAGAGTAACTTGGTTTAAGAGCGCACTCCCGGAACCAATAATGCTCGTAATCCAAGGTTCCACTGTATTATCTGATTACAGACTGATGAGTTGGAGAAGGTTTCTGGTACAGCAAGTGCCACTCAGCTAAGAGACAATTCAGTTTGTACCTTGTCCCTTTTCTCAAATATCTGTTATATATGAAATAATTGGAGCAGGGAGCGGAGAAGTCAAATGCAAGTTTTATTGTTAATATTTTTAACTTTTTCATCAAGGTTGAATAATAATTACAGGAATTCACTTTTGCTCTTCATGTCTTACATTGGGATGATCCGGTACATCATTTCTTTGTATAAAATTATTAAAGCATCTTAGGAAATAGGAGAGATGTCTCCCCAGTGACCAGGTATATATCATCATATGTAACTATTATCTTTTACATGAATAAGATAGATTTTTGGCCTCACTCCAGTCACTTTTATGCACTCACGATTTTGACAAAATATAGCTGCTCATTGCCATTCAATTTGGTTATTATCTATTCTGACCTTTCCGAGGCATAAGGGTCATATTTTTATACAACACTTCATTTAAATTCATTACTCTGGGAGTCCGACACTCACTTCCACCATTGAGGAGCCCACCTAGTAATTTACAATGCCTTTTTATGTAGCCAGAAGAGAATGGCTTCTGCTTCTCATTCACTGCCTGGTCTTACAGTGAACACATAGGACGCCGTTCTGTTATCCGCATAGTTTCTGGACCAGTGTGCAGTCAAAACCTGCAGAAATCTTCTGAAATTTAATTTAGTCTTTTTTAATGGGGCCTGTCCAATCCACCAGCAGTGATTTAAAAAGTGGCTATAACCATGCAAAAAATATAATAAGAATGACAACTTAAAACCGTTAGACACAGTTCAGCATATTAAAGTATTTGTATTATTGTTGTGTTGGACAAATGTATATATAAATTTCATTGTGGGGGACAATACGCATGTGCCAACATTTTTTATGTTTGCAACTGTGGAGAAGGCAGAGGCGCAAGTCAGCACCCGGGGTAAGGCAAGTATTGCACCTTCTAATCCAGGTAGGGTCAGCACACACGGCAAGTAATATGGAGCAAGTGAAATGTGATAAAAAAAATCGCATTCCTCTTTAACCAATATTACTCTATGGGGCAGATCCCATGAGTGATTTTTATTCTCAGTCCTATTCGGACCGAGAAAACAGTTGCAGCATGCTGCGGGTGTAATGCGATCCTATTCCACTCGCACCCATTCAAGTCTATGGGGCGAGAGAAACATCGCACTGCTCTCCGGTCTAACGTGAGAGCAGTGTGATTCTCGCATCAGCCGGCAACGGAGGAGATAGGGAGATAAATCCCTACCTCTCCTCCACAGCGCTGGCCCTCTCCTCCGCACCGCCGACCCTCCCCTCCACAGCGCCAGCCCTCCTCCACAGCTGAAGTCTGAACGCACGATCAGACCACAGTCGCATCACACTCGCATGACACTTGGCTCCCGCTGTGCTGCGAGCGTGTGCCGAGTGTCATGCAAAGACTCGCACAAATCCCTGTGTGGCCTCAGACTTATAATGCTCCTTGAGTGCCTGTTGTAAACAAATAATGCTCCCCGAGTGCCCCCTTTAGAAAATATTTGTACCCCCCCTAAACAGTAATGCTGCCCCCTCAGTGGCCACCCCCCAAAAAATTAATTTTGCCTGTGTGCCACTGTAAACAGGGTATGAGAATGCAACAGCGCAGTAATTGCGACTCAGTGATGACTCAACAACAGAAGTTTATTTTACACAAATAAAGTAGTACTGGTGGAGGAGTACGATAAGGGAAGAGCACAACTTAGGCCTAAGCCACACGGCGAGAAAATTGGTGCGAGTGGAGTGCTATAAAACATTTCCACTCGGACCAATTCTAGCCTGTGTGTCAGCACACATGAGCGATTATTTTCTCAGCCCTAATCGGACTGAGAAACAATCGCAGCATGCTGCAGGTGCAATGCGAGACTCTTTCTCTCGCACCCATTCAAGTGAATGGGGCGAGAGAAAAATCGCACTGCACTCGCGGTACATCAGTGTACCGCTAGTGCAGTGAGAGAATGGCAATAGCCGGCTACGCAGGAGAGAGGGAGAGAAATCCCTCCCTCCCCTCCTGAGTGCCGGCCCGCCCCCCGCAGCTGAGGTCTGCTCGCACGAACGGACCTCAGTTGCAAGGACACACGCATGACACTCGGCTCTGCTGTACTGCCAATGTGAGCCGAGTGTCATGCAAGTGGATCGCAGTAGTCCCCGTGTGGCCCCAGCCTTACTACAAAAATACCACCAGATTCATAAACAGTAATAGATATAAATGCGATATTTGTACACTTGAGTTCTTATAACACTAAAGAACAGATAGTGCTAAAGCTAACTTAGTCTCTCTATTGGGGAAGTCTCTCTGTTGGGGAAGAGTCATTGTCACCCCAGCTTTTGTCATAATACCCCTTATCTATTTAATTCAGTCTATCAACACACAGGCTCTATGGTACAACCCGCTAAGCTGCAAGTCCAATATTAGTGGGTAAATCCCCTCCCTGATTACTGTACGTCTGGACAGGAAGCAATGGCCCGGCTCACTCTAATCTTCTTCTGGAAACGATGTTCACTCTTCAGTGTTTGGTCTTTGGTATAACTCAGGTCTTCTCCGAGGGCAGGTCGCTCATAGGTACGTCTATGGTAATGGCAATTATAGGCCCGCTCTGCTGTTCACATGGCTGCTTCTTCTAAAGGCCACTTTACACACAGAGATAAGTCTTTGGCAGATCTGTGGTTGCAGTGAAATCATGGACATATTGTTCTATTTGTACACAGCCACAAACCTGGCACTGATTGTCCACAATTTCACTGCAACCACAGATCTACCACAGATCTGCCACAGATTTATCTCTGTGTGTAAAGTGGCTTTAAGTCTAAGGCGGGCTTTGCACACTACGACATCGCAGGTGCGATGTCGGTGGGGTCAAATTAAAAGTGACGCACATCCGGCTTCGCATGCGACATCGTAGTGTGTAAAGGCTCGATGATACGATTAACGAGCGCAAAAGCGTCGTAATCATATCATCGGTGCAGCATCGGCGTAATCCATAATTACGCTGACGCGACGGTCTGATGTTGTTCCTCGCTCCTGCGGCAGCACACATCGCTGTGTGTGAAGCCGCAGGAGCGAGGAACATCTCCTACCAGCGTCACCGCGGCTTCCGTAGGATATGCGGAAGGAAGGAGGTGGGCGGGATGTTTACATTCTGCTCTTCTCCGCCCCTCCGCTCCTATTGGCCGCCTGCCATGCAACGTCGCAGGGCGAGTGAGTCCATGTGAAGCTGCCGTAGCGATAATGTTCGCTACGGCAGCTATCACAAGGATATCGCAGCTGTGACGGGGGCCGGAGACTATCGCGCTCGGCATCGCAGCATCGGCTTGCGATGTCGCAGCGTGCAAAGTACCCCTTAGGGGTACTCTGCACGTTGCGACATCGCTACTGCGATATCGTTGAGGTCAAATCGAAAGTGACGCACATCCGGCGCCAGAAACGATGTTGCAACGTGTAAAGCCTAGATGCACCGATTAACGATCGCAAAAGCGTCGTAAATCGGCGATCTGTGTAGCGTCAGTCATTTCCATAATGTCGGATCGTTAGCAACGGCTTGCGATGTCGCAGCGTGCAAAGTACCCCTTAATTTCAACTCTTCCCCTCCTTGCCATCCCAGGTTTTTATATTAAGCAACTATGCCCCAGCTGTTACATGACCCAGCATCTCTTCTAAATGCTTCCTTCAAGGAAACACACACTCTATTCGTTAGTTCCTGCTCAATCTTTTAAACAGCAGATAGCAATATTCATTTGTTGATATTTGAAGATGTTAATGGAGTGCGTCTTTCATTCAACACCCTCTTAAATTCCTCCTTCCTTGTAACTCACCACCAGTAGAGATGAGTGAACCTGAGGTTTGGTGTTCAGTGTTTGTACCAAGCACATCCTATGTTACATTCTCTGTTTCTGGTTTTAGGTTGTCACATATACCCATTCTCCGCATCTTAGACAATTCCTGGCTTGCACACTACTAGTTCTCGTTACACTTATCTTTACACTACTTTTACTCCCTAACTAAAACTTTATCTCAGCCTGTCTATATATTGTCCCAAACTCCTCCTAGTCTTTTTTACCGTTCACTGTCGTGCTACTCCCATCGCTAGACAACCTCCAATATCTTGTCAAGGAGTAGTACCTAAAACCAGTCACTGGATGGACACGTGCAATATAAGCATAAAAACATGAACAATATGTATATTATTCTCTACGTCAATTGAGGTCTTCAGGGGTGGGGTGCATGAGTCCAGCACAACCTTACTATTATTAGCATATTGAACTGTATTGTTTGGGCAGTTGGGAGCCATTGAAAATGTAATGGGGTGGCAGGGGATAACAAAGCACTGGGGCTTCTAAACTGGTCCTCAGGCTAGGGGGGCCCTAGCTGTCCCTGATCCCAGGGATATGTCTGAAGGTGAAAATGTCTGGCCCACCTTCCTATCCCTGCTCCTATCCCTGCTCCTGCTCCTGACCAGCCCTGATCTAGTAACCCCTCCCTTCCTACTCCAAGGGGGGGAGCAGGACAGGAGCATGTAAACACCAACAGTGATAGACAAACAGGGAAAACCAAAACTCTATCACACAGCACACTCACACAGAGTAATCAGACAACAAGTGATAAGGAGGAAAACTAAAGCAGGAAGGAAATAACCAGATAACAGGAGGTAATCCACTGCACACCAAGCACCACATAGTAAATCACCAGACTGGAAAACAACAACACAAGGACCGATGTTGTAGAAATCTATAGTTGGCGTGGGAAGACAAATTCCTCCATCTTAAAAAGGCGGGGAGTACCTGTGATAGGCCTCCTGCAACATGTGATCCAAAAGGTACCCAGCAGGCTAACGGAAATTAACTCTTGCTAGTCCGATCTCTAATGACCATACAGCTGGTTGACACCCAAACCTGCCTGTGCACTTGTGTCATGTCAAAACTCCAATGTGAATAGTAGCATGTGGTCACCTGGTTCCCATGGAGTTTTGACATGACACAAGTTAGGTATAGAAAATGTTTTTAACTTTAGTTGGTTAGGGACCGTCCCAGATGGGTACAAATTGACGAGGTGGGATGGCTTCTTACCTTTTTGCAAAAATGTATATACTAAGTACCCTGTTATTAAGCACTTGCATTTTATTTAGATTATTCAGGGTATTTTTCATACAATTTTTCTCTTTGGTTTTTTTTTACTTCATTAGAGAAAGTAGACACCCCCAAAACAGAGAAAAAATAAGAAAGGAGACCCCGCAATCATACCCACCAGATACCAAAGTGGAAAGACCTGCAACGGAACGCACACCTACACACATCAGATCGCACATACAATCAGATCGAACACCCACACACATAAGATCACACAAACACACACACAAACATTAGATCGCACACCCACACACATCAGATCACACACACAATCACATATCAGATCGCACACACACTGACCACATCCAGCGATACCGATTGATTCTGGCCGACAGAGAATCCTGGGATGCAGTGTGGTGGAACACATAGAGGACCTGAGGTGGAACACATCGATGCGTTCTACCACCGAGTCCTCCATGCATTCCACCGCAGGTCCTCGCACTCCACCTCGCTGCGTCCCATCTTCCCCTGCTGGCCAGAAGCAATCGGTATCGCCAGATGTGGTATGTGTGAACCTGATGTGTGTGTGTATGAGTATGAGTGTGTATGCGATCTAATGTATGTGAGTGTGTTGGCCAGAAGCAGGGGGGGGACCACTGTGAAGCATACCTGCTGGAAGCACCCGCCGAAGATCGCAGGAGGATGTGGGAGCCACGCAGATCTCTGGGGTCTGGTAAGTATGATTCTCCTGGGAAAGGGGTCTGTTTTTTTGGGCAGCTAAACTTACCCCCAACCATGTTTCCCCAACAATAAGACATACCCAAAAAAATAAGCCCTTTTGGGGCAAAAAAAGTATAAAACAGTATCTTATTTTTGGAGAAACAAGGAAGCAATTTACTTCTGGTCCTCTTCAACGAGTGTAGGGTCCCCCACCAGTCTCCTTGGCTTGCCCTTTGGACGAGGAACAACTTATGACTCTTAAATTTAAAAATGACCAGAATAGGATTTTTTTTTTTACTCCATGTCTGATCATTGTATATTGGGCGAAGTTTTGTCACAAACTCTTCTGTATATCCATGATAATTCTGTAGTGCTTATAGACCAGACCAAACCTACCACCACCAGTCTATATTATAAATAGGATACAGACCCTGGTAATATTCTATCTGTACTACTCGGATCCTTTTGGTACTAAAACTACATAATATCTTTTGTTTCATTTCTCCCCTATAATTTATTTAGACAGTTCACAAGGAAGCTATTTTTAACAAACTGCAATGCTCTGAAAGGAATCGAGTGTAAAAAGGAAAGGAGTCAAAGCAATGAAATAAGTAGATGTAAGAGTGGGAAATTCTACCTGTCCCTTTACTGTGCATATAATTTCAGGATAATTCAGCTAAATCCCACAGAGGCAACAATGAACCTACTCGGATTAATACATTCAACAGCTGCAGAAAATGATTACGAAGCTTACTGCCAGTCCCTGCCAAGAGGGACACTTACTGCTTCTGTAAATCTCTATGCAGGATGGGCTCCGCGCATTATTATGCATGTATTGTGTTATATAGATCAATTAAGTCATTGACATTGGGTGAATAAATGGTAAAAAGTATTTAGATGAGGATGTGTAATATTAACATTGAACTGAATAAATTAGCCCTGAAGGCAGAGCCCAGTTTCCATCACTATACTATTTTAGGCCCTTGTTTGACAAGCGGTATAGCCACCTTCCTTGTACTTGGGAAAATTGCAGCTTTAGTTAAATAAATTGTTATAATTAATTCACCTGACGTTTTTTACATTCAAGGACATGAAAAAATTATCCCTAATCTGAATTGATCTATATAGCCATCAGTATCACTTACTGTAACTCTGGGAAAGATATGTACAAAGATATACATCCATATACCGTGTTTTTCCAAAAATAAGACTTCTCCCAAAAATAAGCCCTAGCAGGAATTTACGGCCTTTTTGGAGCAAGGGTTTTGGAGCAAGGGTAAGCCCTACCCCGAAAATAAGCCCTAGTCACGGTTCAATAATGAAGTGTCCATGCAGCTAAAAAAGTTGAAGAATACTACAGGACACTTCATTATAGAAAGCAGACACCTCATAACATACCTCCCAACCGTCCTGGATACAGCGGGACTATCACGCTTTACATTGTTTGTCCCGTTGCCACGGGCGGGACGGCCGTCTCCCGGGCTCCACCCACTCACTCTCTCCCCGCCTCCCTGCTTTTCCCTCCTACCATCCTAACACGTGACGTGGCATAACAGAGAGGAGCGCGCTGCCCGAAACTAGTCTCTGAAAGCTGCTAAGGTACGTAAACTGAATCTCCGCAGCGCTGATCCCCCCCCCCCACCCCCGGCCGGAGCCTCTCTGTGCGGGCGGACGGCCGCCTGTCTCTGCGGGCGGACGGCCGCCTCTCTGTGCGGGCGGCCCGCCGCCTGTCTGTGCGGGCAGCCAGCCATCTCACTGTGCAGGCGGCCGGCCGCCTCATTGTGCGGGCGGCCGGCCGCCTCTCTGTGCGTGCGGCCGGCCGCCTCTCTGTGCGTGCGGCCGTCCGCCTCTCTGTTCGGGCGGCCGGCCGCCTCTCTGTGCGTGCGGCCGGCCGCCTCTCTGTGCGTGCGGCCATCCGCCTCTCTGTTCGGGCGGCCGGCCGCCTCTCTGTGCGTGCGGCCGGCCGCCTCTCTGTGCGTGCGGACGGCCGCCTGTCTCTGCGGGCGGACGGCCGCCTCTCTGTGCGGGCGGCCCGCCGCCTGTCTGTGCGGGCAGCCGGCCATCTCACTGTGTGGGCGGCCGGCCGCCTCTCTGTGCGTGCGGCCGGCCGGCCGCCTCTCTCTGCGGGCGGACGGCCGCCTGTCTCTGCGGGCGGCTGGCCGCCTCTCTGTGCGGGCGGCCCGCCGCCTCTCTGTGCGTGCGGCCGGCCGCCTCTCTGTTCGGGCGGACGGCCGCCTCTCTCTGCGGGCGGACGGCCGCCTGTCTCTGCGGGCGGACGGCCGCCTGTCTCTGCGGGCGGACGGCCGCCTCTCTGTGCGGGCGCCCCCCGCCGCCTGTCTGTGCGGGCGCCCCCTGCCGCCTGTCTGTGCGAGCGCCTCCCGCCACCTGTCTGTGCGAGCGCCTCCCGCCGCCTGTCTGTGCGGGCGCCCCCCGCCGCCTGTCTGTGCGGGCGGCCGGCTGCTTGTCTGTGAAGGCGACCGGCCGCCTCTCTGTTCGGGCCGCCTCTTTGTGCGGTCGGCCCGCGCCTCTCTGTGCGACGGCCCGCCGCCTGTCTGTGCGGGCGGCCCGCCGCCTGTCTGTGAAGGCGGGCGGCCAGCCGCATGTCTGTGAAGGCGACCGGCTGCCTCACTGTGCGGGCGACCGGCCGCCTCACTGTGGCTGCCTGCGTCTCCGTGCTGGAGGCCCGCCGGCTGCCTGCGTCTCCGTGCTGGAAGCCCACCGGCTGCCTACGTCTCCATGCTTGGGGCCTGCCGGCTGCCTGCCGGCTGCCTGCCTGCGTGTCCATGCTGGAGGCCCGCCGGCTGCCTGCGTGTCCATGCTGGAGGCCCGCCGGCTGCCTGCGTGTCCATGCTGGAGGCCCGCCGGCTGCCTGCGTGTCCATGCTGGAGGCCCGCCGGCTGCCTGCGTGTCCATGCTGGAGGCCCGCCGGCTGCCTGCGTGTCCATGCTGGAGGACAGCCGGCTGCCTGCGTGTCCATGCTGGAGGCCCGCCGGCTGCCTGCGTGTCCATGCTGGAGGCCCACCGGCTGCCTGCTTGTCCATGCTGGAGGCCCGCCGGCTGCCTGCGTGTCCATGCTGGAGGCCCGCCGGCTGCCTGCGTGTCCATGCTGGAGGCCCGCCGGCTGCCTGCTTGTCCATGCTGGAGGCCCGCCGGCTGCCTGCGTGTCCATGCTGGAGGCCCGCCGGCTGCCTGCGTGTCCATGCTGAATGCGTGTGGATGGGGAGTGGATATGGGCGTGACTGTGAAATGGGTGTGGTTAGGGGGCATCCATTGTTTCAGGTGCTCCCATCCTGGATCTTGGATCTGCGGTATTGCTCTCGGTGGGTCAAGAGTGGGAGAAGAAAAACACATTGACAATTCAACACAATGGGCAGCACTTTGAGCACATCCATTAGTGGGTTACTGTCGTTGTTCCATGTCACAAACGTGTCAATAACTCAATAATGAATAAAGCTACGTTAAAAATGAGCACACCTTTGTTTTTCTTGTGCAATTCTTTATGTGTATGTTGTGTCACATGACCCCCTTCCCATTAAAAAAATATAAAGTTGAATTGAAACTGGTGGCTTTGCAGATGGCCTTAACTGTTTGGCTCCTCCCATGTACTAATATGCCACAAACGGTAAGGTGATATCAGCAACCACTTCCATTTTATCAGTGTGTATCCATACTTATGGCCCACCCTGTACAGAAGGGAGTAAGTGATTAGACTGCTGATCCTTATAGCTCCCTAGGGGGACTAGTAAAATAAAAAAAAAGTTAAAACATTAAAAAAATAAATAAAAAAAACCTAAAAGTTCAAATCACGCCCCCTTTCGCCCCACTGAAAATTAAAAGGGTTAAAAAAAAATTAAAAATATATACATATTTGGTATCACCGCATTCAGAAATGCCCGATCTATCAAAATATAAAATCAATTAATCTGATCGATAAACGGCGTAGCGGCAAAAAAAACAAACAAACGTCAAAATTACGTTTTTTGGTTGCCACATATTTTGCACAAGATGCGATAACAGACGATCAAAATGTAGGATCTGCGCAAACATGGTACTGTTAAAAACGTTAACTTGAGATGCAAAAAATAAACCGTCACTGAACCATAGATCCTGGAAAATTAGAACGCTACAGATTGTGGAAAATGGCGCAAAAAGTGCGCCTTTTTTTGGACAAACTTGTGCATTTTTTTAACCCCTTAGATAAAAGTAAACCTATACATGTTTGGTGTTTATGAACTCGAACTGACCTTAGGCATCACAATGACATATCAGTTTTACCATGCATTGAACACGGTGAATAAAATATCCCCAAAACATTAGGGCAATTGCACTTTTTTTTGCAATTTTTTCGCACTTGTAATTTTTTTGCCATTTTCTAGTACACTATATGGTAAAACTAATAGTTTCATTCAAAATTACAACTTGTTCCACAAAAAATAAGCTCTTATATGGCAAAATAAAAAAGTTACAGCTTTCGGAAGAAGGGGAGGGAACCACGCACCAAAAAAAAAGGAAAATCACCTGAAGGGGTAAATGAGCAACATCTCTTTTTGTAGTCCTCAGAAATATAGACATACCGTGCATAAATTCAGGTGTTCCTTACAGGATAGCAAATGTAGAAGTGATAACTGCATAATAAGTAAAGACACTCCCAGCATCCATCCAGCTAAGCCCCATCCCCTGAACAAGTTTTTGTTACAAAAGTGAAATCCTACACCTTAAGAACAGGTTTTGGCAGGTTTGAAGATTTATAACTCCTTCCTTCCTTTACCATCCTGTTCTCGTGATCGGTGGAGATCCCAAGGGTCCTGTGGATGGGTGATAAGTTGAAATCTTGGGGCAACCTCTTTAAAAAAAATGCTCCTGTAAAATCTGCAGTTGATTCATTCCAGGTACGTACTGAAGAAAGCTCTTTTACTAGAAAAGAGGAATGTATGAAGTCAGAAAGCAATTCCAAGCAATCACCAATAGATAAGTAACGTAGGAATGTTATCACCAGTTCATGTAGTACACCATACAGAGCGAGAAATCTACCTGAGCGGCTACAGCGGTGCGTCATGTCATGTGAGCCCGTACTCCTACACGCTCACAGATTAATTTGTTCTTCTGTTTAAAAGTTTACTGACTTTTTATTTTGTTTGGGCAAGTTAAAAACTTCCAGTTTATTTCTAAATCTTTCCATTTCCAGACCTGTTCATTGCACAAAGCACCTACACCTCTGCTTAATACATTGGAAATCATACCCATGAGGCCCAGACTCCCACAAACACTACACACCCCGCTCAGAACACTTCGCTCCTTAAAGTGAACTTTCCTTTCCATACTGACATTCCTCAGATGTGAAGAAGAGGATGAAACTGCTTTTTTTTTTTGCAGAGGAGTATGTACTATTCCTCTATTCCTCCAGTAGCAAGATTAAGTCACACCAGAAGTATAATGGAAAGATACCTGCATGCAAAATTATGGTCTAATTACCTCGAGAAGTAGACCAGGCAACGCAAGAAAAAACAACAGCACCTGTAACAAAGGGTTAATCGAAGAGATAGCAAAATATATCCTCCTAACCTGACTCAATAGCCTAAAATATGCCTAGGAGGCTGTTCAGTTCTGGTCAGGCCACAGTCAGTACTCTATGATAGTTGGACTTGTGAAACCAGCCTTATGTCATGTTATGCTATCGGTTGAGGACTTTTCTCTGCAGACAATGCTCGCTCTAGGTAATCCAATGCTCACCAGTGAGGGGGCAGAATGGTGCACTATGCCGCTTAGCCACGCCCAGGGTGCACCAAGCACGCTAATGAGCAGATTTAATTAGACATCAGTTTCTGCAGAATGGTTGCAGATACTAAAACACTGAAGATTAGATTTTTATACGGGCCATACCCTCTATAAGGCTATGTGCTTAATTTATACCGTCGCTTTAGGCTGACAAGCTCCTTTTAAGCCTTTCTTAATGTTTTTCCTGGAGGGAAAAAACCCCTAATAATAACTGTGACGCCCTGGCCTCTCAGGTCGTCACAGGGTATTGTGCAATCTGCCCTTCTGCACAGTATCCGCATCCTCCTTGGTTACGGATCCCTGTTCTTTGGTGTTGCTAAGATCAGAGCCAGTCAAAACCCTAGGAACACTTTACGCCACACCCACCAGACACACCATTGGGAAGCTTGAAGGGAATAGGGCCTCCCATTTGGGGGGTTCGTAAGGGGAAAGTGAAAAGTGAAAGAACTGAGAAAGGAGTGGAAGGAGTAGGAGTGCGGAGTGGTGACTCTCAGAGGGAGAGGTCACCGGTTTGGAGCTGGGCTCCTGATGACTACTAGGTGGCAGACTTTGGTCTGGGTCTGGTAGGAGCTGGAACCCCGGTCGCAGGGGATCGTGTCAAGGGGCACGGATTGCCGAGGAGGGCAGGCGGCGGCCTTGAGCCATCTCTGGGCAGGGGCCAGGGCACGACGGGGTACGTGAACCCTAGGCCGGGAAGTAGCTTCAAGCGTCCTGGTAATTTACCCGACGGGGGTGAAGCCTTCCAGATTCATCCCTCCCTGCTCCAAAATCAGGGTACTAGCGTAACGAGGGGATAAGACTTTTCCCAAAACCAGTCCATCAAATCCCAAGCGTGAACCCTGAGAGCAAGCTCACTCCGTTAGCCATACGGGTAAGCGGGACCCGATTAGTTCCACACTATAGGGTCCAAACAGTGAAAAGGTGCCACGGAAAAGGCCACAGGCTAACAAGCAACACCAAGGGCACGGATCCAAGCATGCTCCAACCTTGCTGCAGCGGTGGTTAGAATTCTTCTGGTTTACAAGCTGTCGGTGTCAGTATTCTTGGACTGAGTGAGTACGCAGAAACCCTTTCCTTTCCCAACGGCACCCCTTCACTGCTACCATCATCGGGCCCTGGGGCACAACACCCTACCCACAGAGGGGTTAGACACCTTGCTGCCATACCACCGCCACCGGGCTCCCCAACAGCAGCGGTGGTACTCCATCTTACCACGCACCGTGGGTGGCGTCACGAACTTAAAAATCCCCTGTATATAATTCCCCTTTTCAATTCGAGTGTCCGCGCGACCCCCCGGGTCCAGAGACCCCTCGAGACACAGCGGTTCCGGATCCGAGCGGCTCGGCTGCTGGCACGGGGGCGGTACATAACCATAGTGGGCCATGTGCACACAATGTCATTTAGACGCCAGCGCAGCGGCCGAGTTTTCCGGCAGGACAGAGCAAAGTACACCTGGGCAAGTGCAAGATCGGGGTCGCTGTGTGGATGACATAAGACATTCCATCCACATGAAGCAGGGCAGGAGGACGCCAATTGTTGGGAGATTAGAGGAAAACCAGAGACCCCTATCGGATTAGAATGTGCTGTATGATCAGATTATAAAAGGTACTTTTTGGGATGTGCAGAGGAGGTTGGTAGATTGATTACTGTAAGAGGTGGTAAAGGTGGTGACCTTAGTTTGTATTGGGAAAGTCTGGTGACAAGTTCCCTTTAACTCTGCTTCACTTTATCCAGTTCCAGGTCCTTTCCAGTTGCCATCTAGATACCATCGTATTTGTTGTTAAATGACGCACTATTGCCACCTGTCCGTGCTGCATTACAGCCTGCTGGACTGAGGGCTTCGAGGATCCGTCCCTCTAGGATAACCTACATGTATTCTATATTGTAGAACTGAAAATCAGTAGTTGGATTTTGGAGGAAGTTTTTAGGAGAGGTTTCACTGACCATATATAATTAATCAGTCTTCAAATAGTCAACCAAAATGCACCATGTGTTATGGAGACTACTAACAGTGACATTGCATCACATCACATGCTGAAAAACATCCGAATTGGGCCGTTTCAGGGTCAGGTTATGGCCACCCCACCACTAAACTCTTCGCAGTGGAGCACTTTGCCTTTGGTTTCACAACCCTTCCTCTTCATCATCAGTGGACCATGTTTCTCCTTGCCACCCATTAAAATAAACAATGCTACTAACCAGGTTTGAACCTGGTTTCCTATAGACGTCATCCAGCTTTCAATATGGAAAACACTGGCGGTCAAAGACAGATAAGGGCTCTTGTGCAAGAACAATATTTGGGTCCTTTGCAGTCCAATTGCCTTCTACCTGTTTAGGAGATGGCCGTTGTGTGACTGCACAACTTGCCCCAATGATATGTCTGCCGATGAAGGTACATAAGACTTTGCATTCTCTTCTTGTTACATTGTGACTAGGACTTAGCGGACCCGTACTGTAAAAGTCCGGATCTGCGCAGTTTCAAAGGTGCTGGACCTGGGCCCAGGATTCCGGCTGCACGATCCAGCACTGGGGAAATTAAAGGGAAAATAAAGAAAAGCAAGAATTAAGCGAGGGTTTCATACTTACGGTGACTGGGTGTCATGGCGGTAAACTGCTTCCGGGTTGCACATTCCCTTCCTGTACTGCACATTAGGCTCATCTCATACACACAGCCTTCTGTGCTTTCCCCGCCCAACTGGCTGTCCTGTTGTCTGATTGTTTGCAGTCAGACACGCCCCCAGCCTGTGACAGCGTCTGCCTGCAGTCATTGCTCATCGCAGCTCAGTCATTGGCTGCACTCACAGCCGGCAGTCGTGTTCTATGGCCGCTTGTTGTGGGATGTAGCAGAGCTGGAAGCGGCGTGAGATCTCGTGTGGATTATGCCGGACCTGGAGGGGTGTGTTGGGGGTTAATAAAGTGGTGAAAGAGGGTGTGTTTTTGTATTTTATTCCAAATAAAGGACTTTTTCTCTGTGCTTGTATTTATTTACTTTCATTTACAGGTTGTGATGCAGGTATCTCCTAGACACCTGTGCCATCACTAACCTAAGGTTTAGTAGCAGCTGTGCACTTTTATTAACCCCTGCTATTACCCCAATTGCTACCACACCAGGGCAATGGAAACAGCCGGTAAAGCACAGGGACTGTCACATCTAATGGATGTGACAATACCGGGTGGCTGCGAGCTGAGAATACCAGCCCCCAGCTGGCTTTATCTTGGCTGGGGATGACAATTGGGGGGGACCGCACGTCGTTTTTTTTTTAATGATTTATTTAAATAATAAAAAAAAGCCACAAACTGTTTCTCTTAGGCTGGAGTCACACTTGCGAGGGACTCACTTGAGTCTTGTGTCACATCACCTGGCACAGCCACACACTCTCCTAACCGGAGTGTGTCGCATGTATTTCTTTGTACAGGCACGCTCATGGTCACAGAGTGGCAGGCCGTGTCGGGTGATATCATACCAGACTCGCACGAGTCTGGCATCGCATCACCCGGCACAGCCGCACACTCCTCTGACAGGAGCGGGCCGCATGTGTTTCTATATACAGTACAGACCAAAAGTTTGGACACACCTTCTCATTCAAAGAGTTTTCTTTATTTTCAGGACTCTTAAAATTGTAGATTCACATTGAAGGCATCAAAACTACGAATTAAAACATGGGGAATCAAATACTTAAAAAAGTGTGAAACAACTGAAAATATGTCTTATATTCTAGGTTCTTCAAAGTAGCCACCTTTTGCTGTCATTACTGCTTTGCACACTCTTGGCATTCTCTTGATGAGCTTCAAGAGGTTGTCACCGGAAATAGTTTTCCAACAGTCTTGAAGGAGTTCCCAGAGATTCTTAGCACTTGGTGGCCCTTTTGCCTTCACTCTGCGGTCCAGCTCACCCCAAACCATGTCAATTGGGTTCAGGTCTGGTGACTGTGGAGACCAGGTCATCTGGCATAGCACCCCATCACTCTCCTTCTTAGTCAAATAGCCCTTACAGAGCCTGGAGGTGTGTTTGGGGTCATTGTCCTGTTTAAAAATAAATGATGGTCCAACTAAACGCATACCGGAGGGAATAGCACACCGCTGCAAGATGCTGTGATAGCCATGCTGGTTTTGTATGCCTTAAATTTTGAATAAATCCCCAACAGTGTCACCAGCAAAGCAGCCGCACACCATCACACCTCCTCCTCCATGCTTCACGGTGGGAACAAGCCATGTAGAGTCCATCCGTTCACCTTTTCTACAAAGACACGGTGGTTGGATCCAAAGATCTCAAATTTGGACTCATCAGACCAAAGCACAGATTTCCACTGGTCTAATATCCATTCCTTGTGTTCTTTAGCCCAAACAAGTCTCTTCTGCTTGGTGCCTGTCTTAGCAGTGGTTTCCTAGCAGCTATTTTACCATGAAGGCCTGCTGCACAAAGTCTCCTCTTAACAGTTTTTCTAGAGATGAGAAGGTGTGTCCAATCTTGTGGTCTGTACTGTACATGCATGCTCAACATAGTGACCCATAGACACTTGCACTGCTTTCCTCGCCCACCGGCCGTCCTGGTGCCTGTGATTGGTTGCAGTCAGCTGACACTCAGGGTGGGGGCACGTCTAACTGCAACCAATTACACGCGCCGGTGGGCGAGCAAAGCAGTGAATATTCCATTGTTAGCTCCAGAAGGGAAAGCATGACCCAGAAGCAGCTTGCCGTAATTACACAGCCTCAGTGAATAGACCGTGCGCGCTTCTACCCCCTATCCCTACCATCAACGTTTTTAATCTCCGGATTCTGGTCCCCATAGATTTATATGGGTACCAGATTTCAGGGCGGATCGAGTTTTTTTTTAATTGAGCAGCGACCCGCTGGTACCAGTTTTTTGCAAGTGCGAGCAGCTCTTATTGTGACCTGTTGTACTGTAAAGCAAAGTTCAGCAGGAATCCATAGTTCCCTTATCTGTAAGTGGTTGCTATCCTGTGATATTAAAGAGGTTGTCCACTCCTGAAACATTGATGGTCCATCCCTAGGTCATCAATATCTAAAGAGCTGAGGTCCGACACCTCGCACCCATGCCAATCAGCTGTCATCAGTGTTGGCAACGGTAGCAGGGGGCCTTAAATGCTCAGTTCCTGCACTGTTCCATCTT
The DNA here is from genome assembly GCF_048569485.1 of Anomaloglossus baeobatrachus. Taxonomy (NCBI): domain Eukaryota; kingdom Metazoa; phylum Chordata; class Amphibia; order Anura; family Aromobatidae; genus Anomaloglossus; species Anomaloglossus baeobatrachus. The sequence continues at coordinate 521,723,857 of NC_134358.1, forward strand.
CTAATAGCGGCAGTGGCTGGGCACTGCACATCCACCTCCTATTCAAATCAATAGGAGGTGGATGTGCAGTACCCAGCTGTGGCCACTATCAGAAGATGGAGCAGTTCCAGAACTGAGCATTTCCGGCCGCCTGCTGCTGCCGCCACCAAGAACATCTGATCGGCTAGGGTGCAGGGTGTCGGACCCCTGGCAGTCAGACATTGATGACCTATCCTAAGGATAGGTCATCAATGTTTAAGTAGTGGACAACCTCTTTAAGTAAACGATCTCCTAAACCTGAGAGTGGCGAGAGAATATAAACAGGAAATATGTGTTTAGGTGGGAGTTCTGTGGAATCTTATCCTGCTGACCACAGAGGAGATGGGAGAAAGGAAATGGGAAAAACATTGTAAAAATCTAAGTGACTAATGTCTTTCATGAGTTTGGAATGTTTTTCGCAGCATTATTACCTGTAGTCTCTCGAGTTCTCGAGAAAGGACACGTAACCAGTGAGAGTTTGGTGAGCCGTCCGGGCTGCATTGCCGCGTGCTGTTGTAATGCTCTCTGTTATTGCTCTACCTGGATTACTTACTTTGGCAGTGAATGAGAATAGCATTTCTCTACTATAAACTCACAGTAACAGACAAAGCTATTACCATCTGTCCCAAATAATATCATCACCGGGTGGATGTGACAAATATTTCCATCAAGTCCCCAGTTTAGAAATAAAGAATCGGATATGTTACAACACGTTTCAGTCCATGCCTCACACATTAGGGCTCAGTCGAGTCTGACCACCTTAAACCATAAGCACAAGAATCAGTCCCTGATCAGATAAATGATCCATTACGTGTACCAGAGTATTTTTTAGTGTACAGTAATGCACAATTTGTGCAGTAATAAAACAAATTTTGTGCACGCTATATGACAGTGATATCATAGGGAGTGTATACACTAACTAGAACTACAACTGTCTCCCAGCATTCCCCAGGGTCAGAGAGCACTAACCATGTGAGGAAATGGTCTGTTTCACTTCCTTTCCCAGTCTCAGCACACAAGCTCCGCCCCCTCAGGTCACGTGATGGTGACATCATTGGTCCTTCTCCACTCATCTCCCCTTCACTGACCAATGTGACCATCTCCGTGCCAGGATGGAGTTTACAAGCTGCACAGGCGCTCGGCCATACAGCTAGAAAGGAGATTTTGATCTGTGAGTACTAGTAGCACACTAGGGGTGTACTTACTTCTTAGAGGAGATTCCAACTGGAGTACAGTATACGTTGTATGGCAGGCATATACCAATTTGTGCAGAATTAACAATTTCTTAAAAAAAACAGTGTCTAAACATACTCTATACCTTCTTAAAGATACAGCATTAAAAGCGGCATGCAAACAGAAGGAAAACTTGCTCCACCTTTCGTCTGTTTCTAGAGCTTTCAGAAATTCCTACAAAATAACAGTCTTGTAGAAATCTTCCAGAGACCACAGAACCTATTTTCAGTGGGCTGATGGGGTAAATGGCAGGACTCAGCAAGGGCTGTGACCTTACATTATTTGTCTCCTATTAAAGACAGAACTGTAGGGAGAGGCTCCTGCTGCAGCCAGGATTGTAAGGAGGGGAGGAGAATCAAATGACAGATTTCCTGGAACACATAGAAATGATTTGTTTATATGTGTCTCACTTTTGGGTGCAGTGTATGCCAAAATATGATCAAGACAGCGAGAATGCTATTAGGGGAGTGATTATTTGGGTGTTTTTACATATTTGATGCTCCTTTAGAGGAAAACTGTATTTCCACATCCAACCTATGGAGTTAAAAAAGTTGCTTCCTATGCCGCTACTTATCTAACAGATTTAGGCTAAAGAGTTATTTTCAATATTGCAAATTATAATCTATCCACAAGGTTATTTCTCGTAATTCCACAAAATGCCCTACTGGAATAAAATGGGGGCGACACCAGCACTCTATTAACAATGGGACTTCTAAAGATAGCTGAGTATAACAGTACGAGCCTTGGCTGCTTCTGGCAGGCCGGTAGACAATGAATGGATGCACATGCACTCCACTCCAACAGCTCAATGCAGATCCTGATCTCAGAATCAGTTGGAGTCTTTGTGGTTGGAACAATAATGGTCAGCAGCGTATCACTCATTCTATGAATAGGTAGACACTTGCAATTTTTGGAATAAACCTTTAACATACAGTTAGATCCAGAAATATTTGGACAGTGACACAATTTTCGCGAGTTGGGCTCTGCATGCCACCACATTGCATTTGAAATGAAATCTCTCCAACAGAATTCAAGTGCAGATTGTAACGTTTAATTTGAAGGTTTGAACAAAAATATCTGATAGAAATTGTAGGAATTGTACACATTTCTTTACAAACACTCCACATTTTAGGAGGTCAAAAGTAATTGGACAAATAAACCAAACCCAAACAAAATATTTTTATTTTCAATATTTTGTTGCGAATCCTTTGGAGGCAATCACTGCCTTAAGTCTGGAACCCATGGACATCACCAAACGCTGGGTTTCCTCCTTCTTAATGCTTTGCCAGGCCTTTACAGCCGCAGCCTTCAGGTCTTGCTTGTTTGTGGGTCTTTCCATCTTAAGTCTGGATTTGAGCAAGTGAAATGCATGCTCAATTGGGTTAAGATCTGGTGATTGACTAGGCCATTGCAGAATGTTCCACTTTTTTGCACTCATGAACTCCTGGGTAGCTTTGGCTGTATGCTTGGGGTCATTGTCCATCTGTACTATGAAGCGCCGTCCAATCAACTTTGCGGCATTTGGCTGAATCTGGGCTGAAAGTATATCCCGGTACACTTCAGAATTCATCCGGCTACTCTTGTCTGCTGTTATGTCATCAATAAACACAAGTGACCCAGTGCCATTGAAAGCCATGCATGCCCATGCCATCACGTTGCCTCCACCATGTTTTACAGAGGATGTGGTGTGCCTTGGATCATGTGCCGTTCCCTTTCTTCTCCAAACTTTTTTCTTCCCATCATTCTGGTACAGGTTGATCTTTGTCTCATCTGTCCATAGAATACTTTTCCAGAACTGAGCTGGCTTCAGAGACAGATACACCTACTTCACTGAGAGTGTTCTGGACTTCAGTTGATGTTGTGAACGGGTTCTTCTTCACCAAAGAAAGTATGCGGCGATCATCCACCACTGTTGTCATCCGTGGACGCCCAGGCCTTTTTGAGTTCCCAAGCTCACCAGTCAATTCCTTTTTTCTCAGAATGTACCCGACTGTTGATTTTGCTACTCCAAGCATGTCTGCTATCTCTCTGATGGATTTTTTCTTTTTTTTCAGCCTCAGGATGTTCTGCTTCACCTCAATTGAGAGTTCCTTAGACCGCATGTTGTCTGGTCACAGTAACAGCTTCCAAATGCAAAACCACACACCTGTAATCAACCCCAGACCTTTTAACTACTTCATTGATTACAGGTTAACGAGGGAGATGCCTTCAGAGTTAATTGCAGCCCTTAGAGTCCCTTGTCCAATTACTTTTGGTCCCTTGAAAAAGAGGAGGCTATGCATTACAGAGCTATGATTCCTAAACCCTTTCTCCGATTTGGATGTGAAAACTCTCATATTGCAGCTGGGAGTGTGCACTTTCAGCCCATATTATATATATAATTGTATTTCTGAACATGTTTTTGTAAACAGCTAAAATAACAAAACTTGTGTCACTGTCCAAATATTTCTGGACCTAACTGTACCAGCCAACATTCCTGACTATCTTTTGAAGAAAATAAAAAAACAACAACAAATGAATTGGAAGCTTCTGGAGAAGAAAGCCTAGTTATAACTAGAGTTTCTTTTGAACTGGGACAAATAGTTTATTCACTAACCTAGTCCTCAATCTACCTTCCCTGGATAATACAGGGTTGCTTCTTGGCAAACCCTGACAGCAGGAAACTGGAGTACATGCCCCACAAGCTTTCCACCCAGGCTATGCCCCTAGCTTTATGTACATATAGTGACAAGCAAAAGGGTAACAATGTTTTGAGCTTTTGAGTTTCAGCCTCCATATCTCATCATACTCTACAGCTTTGAGTTTGAGACAACCTTCATTTTATAGACAACTTTCTTTGCTATCTCATACATAAATTTGACTTACAACTATTTAGCTGGTGTTTGAAAATGAGTTTTCTTCCTGTATCCTATAAATTATACCCTGTTCTCACATTCCCTAATAGCTCATTGTGTTATTAGGTAGATTCCCAAGTGAAGAGCCACTAGTTCGTAAATAGGGGCAGCCATGAAGATTTCCCAAGGAAGGAGGAACAGCATCATCCAGTTCATCGATAGCGGTCTCTCAGCCTAGAAAGTTGCCAAACTGCATCATGTGAGGCCATGACAATTAGAAGAATATGAAATGAAGTGCGTCCTTTCATTCATAAGCCAAGAGGTGGACATCCAGACAAAATATCAAAGTCAACAAGTCAGCTCATCACAAGGTCTATCAGTTCTAGCGCAACAAACCCGGCAGTGGAGGCGGCTCGTATGCTTCATAATAGTGACATCACAGATGTCCATGCAAGCACCGAGCAACACATGTTACACAAGTCTGGAATGGTGGCCCAAAAAAGGTGAAGAAGCCTCAATATCAATATGATCATAAGAAGCGTCGGCTCGAGTGTGCAAAAAAGTCCGAAAAGTGGACAGCAGAAGATTGGAAATGGGTGATTTGGATCGGTGAGACAAGAGTCAATAGACTAAGCTCTGAGGGGTGCAAAAGGGTTTGGAAGAAAGAAGGAAGCAAGAAGCTAAGAGATTGATAAATTAAAGGAACTGTCATGTTTGGGGTAGGAAGCCTGATGACATGGGGTTGTTTCACAGCCAAAGACATTGGATACTTGACCAGGATTGATAGTGGTCTCAATGCAGCGGTATAGGTGAGTGTCCTACAGATTTACTTTGTACACTCAAGTACTATGGATATGAAAAGGAAGAACAGAACAACAACCCTGAAGAATACATCGAGATTGGTGAAGAAATGGTTCGATGACAATGAAGTAGAGGTGCTAGATTGGCCCCCACAGTTCCCAGAAATCAACCCAATCAAGCCGTTGTGGGTAGAGTTGAAGAAAAATGTGTATATATACCCAAGTTAGTCGACCAGTATGCACAAACATTGGGAACGTGTAGAAGAGACCTGGGATCAGATGGAGAATATGCCCAGAAGGATTCAAGCAGAGTTGAAAGACAAAGGTGGATTTAGAAAATACTAATCAAATAATAAAAATTTAAATTTAGATTTTAACAAGCAAAACAATAACACTGCAGTGACATGACAAGAATCTGCATAACTAATCATATGCTAAATAGCTGTAAGTCAAGTTTATGTATGAGATAGTCAAGATGATTGTCTATAAAATGAAGGTTGTCTCACGCTCAAAGCTGTAGAGGATTATGAGATATGGAGCCTGGAATTCACAGGTTCAAAACATTGTTACCCTTTTGCTTGTCACTGTAATATTAAAATAAGTGACTGTGGTTGATAACATCAAGTTAATCTTTAATATAACTTTACTACCCACATCTTCCTTACTAACTACAGTACCCAGATCTTTAATGTAACTAAGTCTGCTGCTTGACTACTGAATGATCTCCCCAAGAGCCTAGCTTGTCTACCCACTGTTTGAAAACCATGTCTTAGAACAACATCTTGTATTCCATCTATAGCTGACAGAGATTACACAGAACTTGTGCCCTGGGGAAGCCCTGCAGCAAACTCCAGATCCTTGTGTAGGTGTTAAAGGGTGAATACCAGAAAAACCCTTGGGGCCTGATTTGCAGGAGGTGGTCGAGACCTATGTTGGTTATACTGTATATTTAATTTCTGTACTGTGAAATAATATGTTAACAATGTGTAGTAGGATGTAGTAATCAGATATAGGGTTTTAGCTTGCAAGACGCATAAGAATGTCACCATTTAGCGGACGGTTTAGGTATACATTAGATGTATAAAGGATTACGATTAGGCCTATGAGGAATTAAGGGATATAGTGAGCGGCCATTTTAATAGGGAGGTCAGTTAAGGTTCTGCCTAGCAGAAGGGACTAGGTACGAGGGCTGGTCCTAAAAACCTGGAGGCCAATTCCTAAACATCCAGAGCTTAAAGCTTATCCTGGCGGCCTTGGTGAAGCCACGTGGGCATGACATGGATGGGTAGTTAGATCGAGGAAGAAGGGAGAATCCTGGGGTGCCGTAGACCTGTGTGAAACACTCAGAGGGTATTGACGGAGAAAGGAACGGCTGCTGATGCTTATACAGTGGCCTGGGGCGGCTAAGCTGCTGCTGCACCCATAGTGGGTGCTTTGAGACGGAAGGAGGGCTGCAACAATATGGTAGTTCTAAAGGGAAGAAATACCTCAGTCCATGAGGAAGAATATTGAACAACTTGTCTGCTATGCAACCAATAACCGAAAGTAAAGACTGTTCTGTTAAAGAGACCCTGTTGTAGTGTGAACTCTGTCCGGCAGTCCCTGCAAATGTGAACAGAGAGATGGACTGTGTCCTCAGGAGCAAGCAAGTGCCATGCACCCTACACAAAGATGTACACACAACCAGGGAACCGTTGATGAGGGAGTGCAGCGCCCAAGAGGCCTGACACACCCCTTCTTCAAATTCATCAGAAGACCGGCGTTGTTTACATTGCTCGTCATGAATTTAACAAGAGGCAGATGGCACACCCTTATCTCTCTCCAGCTTCTCCACTTTGTCGGAGCTTGGCTAAAGTGCCATGAGGATACTAAGTTTCAAAATTTTAGTGGAATCTCCAGGTATGATTTTTCAAAGCTCTAATGCTCTTTCAAGCTTAAATGCTGAGCCGGGTGTCAGTCAGTGCCACATCGCTCTCTAAGTACTGAGTGGTGACTGAAGCCATACTGGCGCCACCCTTATGACTGAAGGCCCGAGATTGCCAGGAGGAATAAATTTAATTTCCTCCCAGCAGCGGGGCTTTTAATACGAGCACCGGGCAGCATCACAACGCTATTAACCTTCAGATTAACTCCATATCTTCATGTCTATAGCATTTTTTTTACCTTTAAATGGACATGTTCAGGTAATGTTGCGCCCCTTGCAGTCTCCATCACGCATTAACATAATGTAGTTGTCACACTAGGTATTGGGAATTACCCAGCAAACAGTGAAAGGAAAGGGAAGGGAGACCCTGTGTCTAGGGAAGGGGGAGATGATGACCCCTGACCAAACCAATCACTGGGCCCTGGGTTCCCTCACCGCCTTAGATAGATTCCGCACCTATGAGTCGAGCAAGATACCTGGCCCTAGGCTGACCCTGATCGAGGACCTAAGTAGGGAGCGGATCAGATGAGCTCTTCGTCAATCCCACTAAGAGCTAAAGGACACACAGGGATAACAAACAAGGGAAAATAACAAACAGCTTATCTCCAAGAATATACAGGGAGATGGACTGCAAAATGCAATGAAGTTACTGCAGATGATTGCAAGCCGACTGCTTGCACTCAGGATCTGTAGGTAGTTATAGCTATCACCAGCACAGACCTGAGGGAAATAAGGGAAATGAGGGAATTTAAAGACAAAAATGGAAGCACTGATGGAAACAGCTGAAAGGGTGAGGAACTCCGCAGGGTCCTAAAGGTAAAGGGATAAACCCCAAGCAGAGGAGATACACAGTAGGAATAATAGAAGGCCAGGGAGCAGTTTGTGAAGCCAACCTCTGTGACCTTCTATAGCTGGACATCACAGGACTGTCTGTCACCCGTCACAATATCATTGTATATGAGAAAGTTGCATGTATGATATCTGATTATCTTGCTCGTGTTATTACATTGATTTATTCTGCAATATTTAAAGGGAAACTGTCAGAGGATTCATGGCACCCGAACCACATGGCACCCGAACCAGAGCCAGATTGCAAGATTACAGCCAGGTATATATTTCTCTAACATGCTCTGGCATTTCAGTAAATACAGTTTGAAGACTAAACTAGAGATGAGTCTTGTCCAGGACCACCCCCGATAGGCCCCTCCCCTCACTGCACTAGTTGATTGACAAGTCTCTGTCGTGTACATACAGTTAGGTCCAGAAATATTTGGACAGTGACAAAATTTTCGCGAGTTGGGCTCTGCATGCCACCACATTGGATTTGAAATGAAACCTCTACAACAGAATTCAAGTGCAGATTGTAACATTTAATTTGAACAAAAATATCTGATAGAAATTGTAGGAATTGTACACATTTCTTTACAAACACTCCACATTTTAGGAGGTCAAAAGTAATTGGACAAATAAACCAAACCCAAACAAAATATTTTTATTTTCAATATTTTGTTGCGAATCCTTTGGAGGCAATCACTGCCTTAAGTCTGGAACCCATGGACATCACCAAACGCTGGGTTTCCTCCTTCTTAATGCTTTGCCAGGCCTTTACAGCCGCAGCCTTCAGGTCTTGCTTGTTTGTGGGTCTTTCCGTCTTAAGTCTGGATTTGAGCAAGTGAAATGCATGCTCAATTGGGTTAAGATCTGGTGATTGACTTGGCCATTGCAGAATGTTCCACTTTTTTGCACTCATGAACTCCTGGGTAGCTTTGGCTGTATGCTTGGGGTCATTGTCCATCTGTACTATGAAGCGCCGTCCGATCAACTTTGCGGCATTTGGCTGAATCTGGGCTGAAAGTATATCCCGGTACACTTCAGAATTCATCCGGCTACTCTTGTCTGCTGTTATGTCATCAATAAACACAAGTGACCCAGTGTCATTGAAAGCCATGCATGCCCATGCCATCACATTGCCTCCACCATGTTTTACAGAGGATATGGTGTGCCTTGGATCATGTGCCGTTCCCTTTCTTCTCCAAACTTTTTTCTTCCCATCATTCTGGTACAGGTTGATCTTTGTCTCATCTGTCCATAGAATACTTTTCCAGAACTGAGCTGGCTTCATGAGGTGTTTTTCAGCAAATTTAACTCTGGCCTGTCTATTTTTGGAATTGATGAATGGTTTGCATCTAGATGTGAACCCTTTGTATTTACTTTCATGGAGTCTTCTCTTTACTGTTGACTTAGAGACAGATACACCTACTTCACTGAGAGTGTTCTGGACTTCAGTTGATGTTGTGAACGGGTTCTTCTTCACCAAAGAAAGTATGCGGCAATCATCCTCCACTGTTGTCATCCGTGGACGCCCAGGCCTTTTTGAGTTCCCAAGCTCACCAGTCAATTCCTTTTTTCTCAGAATGTACCCGACTGTTGATTTTGCTACTCCAAGCATGTCTGCTATCTCTCTGATGGATTTTTTCTTTTTTTTCAGCCTCAGGATGTTCTGCTTCACCTCAATTGAGAGTTCCTTAGACCGCATGTTGTCTGGTCACAGTAACAGCTTCCAAATGCAAAACCACACACCTGTAATCAACCCCAGACCTTTTAACTACTTCATTGATTACAGGTTAACGAGGGAGACGCCTTCAGAGTTAATTGCAGCCCTTAGAGTCCCTTGTCCAATTACTTTTGGTCCCTTGAAAAAGAGGAGGCTATGCATTACAGAGCTATGATTCCTAAACCCTTTCTCCGATTTGGATGTGAAAACTCTCATATTGCAGCTGGGAGTGTGCACTTTCAGCCCATATTATATATATAATTGTATTTCTGAACATGTTTTTGTAAACAGCTAAAATAACAAAACTTGTGTCACTGTCCAAATATTTCTGGCCCTAACTGTAGGTAGAGACCTGTAAATCACCTGGAATGGCATTGGGGAAGCCGGTCGGGCAGCGCTGAATTTTTGCTTCAGGCTGTTTTGCCATCTTTTAGTTATGCTAAATGTACAATGTTTGGCGCATCTGTAAATTTATCTCTTACTGTATGCCTATATCTCTATCAGAGTGATAATTGCAACTTTTGTGTCACTTTTAAAAAGTTTGAGTTAATAAATCGAGCTCAATCCTTATTTATTTAGTTATCCATGCCTGCTCTCCACCAACTATTAAACAGTAGCCAGAGCCGCGTAAAGTAAGAAAAGGTTACATTACTTTGCAATTATAGAGTTCCGTAATATTGGGGACTTCTAAAGACAGAAAAACTATTGAAAATGCCTTGATACATTCCCTCCATATCATATAAGTAATAACTTTAGAAAAAATAAAGGTGTATTCATCTCTGGGTGGGAGGAAGAAGGAATGTCAGTACAGCTTCTCATGTTGTGAAAGGCAAGGAGGGGCCCAGCAAATGGCCAGGAAGGAACTTTTTTATTAACAAGAGAGGGTATTTAAAGAGGCTTTCCTCTATTCTACATGTGTGGACTGAACAGGACAACATGTCACCTATTAAGGTGGAGGTGGGGGTTGGTCCCATGATGACCATCTGCACTGAGAGACTGATGACCTAGAATACTTCAGTTTCCTGAAAGAAGGATGCTTAGCTAAACTGTGCCATATGGCAACACACAGAATAGATGGCGCGGCCAGAAAATTCCAGATGTAGGATAAAATACATTCCAAGCAACAAAATGTGATATGGATAGATAGATAGATAGATAGATAGATAATGGATAGATAGATAGATAATGGATAGATAGATAGATAGATAGAGGGATAGATAGATAGATAGATAATGGAAAGATAGATAGATAGATAGATAGATAGAGGGATAGATAGATGATAGATAGATAGATAGATAGATTTATAGATAGATAGATAGATGATAGATAGATGGATAGATAGATAGATAGATAGATAGATTTATAGATAGATAGATAGATGATAGATAGATGGATAGATAGATAGATAGATAGATAGAGGGATAGATAGATAGATAGATGATAGATAGATAGATAGAGGGATAGATAGATAGATAGATGATAGATAGATAGAGGGATAGATAGATAGATGATAGATAGATAGATGGATAGATATATAGATAGATTTATAGATAGATAGATAGTTAGATAGATAGATGGATAGATATATAGATAGATAGATGATAGATAGATAGATAGATAGATAGATAGATGATAGATAGATAGATAGATAGATAGAGGGATAGATAGAGGGATAGATAGATGATAGATAGATAGATAGATAGATTTATAGATAGATGGATGGATGGATAGATAATGGATAGATAGATAGATAATGGATAGATAGATAGATAATGGATAGATAGATAGATAGAGGGATAGATAGAGGGATAGATAGATGATAGATAGATAGATAGATAGATAGATTTATAGATAGATGGATGGATGGATAGATAATGGATAGATAGATAGATAATGGATAGATAGATAATGGATAGATAGATAGATAATGGATAGATAGATAAAAAAGAGAGGGGAAATAATATGAAGGCAGCACTCTATATTTTGCAAAAATGAAAAAATCTTTATTGGCCCATAATGTGTATCAATAAAGGTTTTTTCATTTTTGCAAGATATGGAGTTCTGGCTTCATTTCTTTTTTTACCTATGTTATTTTAATGGAATTGTTGCCTTGGAGTCCTGGCACCTACCACTTGATGGTGAAAATAGTGCTGCTCTAATTTTTTCTTGAATAGATAGATAGATAGATAGATAGATATCCTGCAGATAAATAATGCACTACTTCTGGGGTGGCTGCAGGCTGCTATTTTTAGACTGGGAAGGGTCCAATAACCATGGACATTTCCATCGTGAAAATATCAGCCCACAGCTGTCTGCTTTACCTTTGCTGTTTCCAGATTTAGGAAAAAATACATTCCAAACAACAAAATGTGATATAGATACAATAGATAGATAGAGTAGAAAAGCAGCAAAAAAATGCAAAATATGAATTGTACAAATCTCCTGGACCAACATTCCCATAATCCAAAAATATAAAAAATATAAAGAGGCAGCACTCCAAAAATAAATAAAAAATGTGAACTTTATTAGCCCATGTGGCGACGTTTCGGTCCTATTACAGAACCTTTCTCAAACTGTGAAAGGATCGAAACGTCGCCACAAGGGCTAATAAAGTCCACACTTTTTGTTTATTTATGGAGTGCTGCCTCTTTAGTTTTTTATAGATAAATAGATATAGATAGATAATTCTAAATAAAAAAGCAGTACTCCAAATCAAAAAATCAAGTGTAACAGGCTTTATTCAGACCACTTGGCAACATTTTAGCTCAGTACATCAGAGCCGTTCTCAAGCAGCGCAGAGGACTTTTTTGGGGGGAGAAGTATACATGTAAAGGTTCTCAGCAGTACAATATAAGGCTTTGTACCCGCTGCAGTTATCTCCTAGCCCATGTGGATCCACTAATCTATCTGTCCACTAATTATACATATATAGGGGATATTTCATGAAAGCATTTATTTCTAACTCTTTGTAAAGTCACAAACGTTTTACGTAATGTGAGGTTGTGCAGAAATTTTATGACTTTTGCCATTTTCCCGCCAGTCTTGCCCAGCTCCACCAAAGTTATAAATATAAATAAAGGTTATATAATATAAATAAACGCATCCTTGCGCCTCTGGCTACGTCTGGGCGCTCCGATGCTGCTATATTAGACAAGTTTGCTTCTCTGCAGAGAGGCTAAAGCTGGCTGGGATTTGGAGCTAACAGCACTACTTCAAACCTGGCTGGAAGCAAGGCAATGATTACAAGCTCACTAGAAAAGAGCTTGTAAGCACTGCACATGTTTGTCCACCGATGGCTGGTCCCTTCGGCAAAAAGAAGGATACAATAAAAATATATACAGTACAGACCAAAAGTTTGGACACACCTTCTCATTCAAAGAGTTTTCTTTATTTTCATGACTCTGAAAATTGTAGGTTCACATTGAAGGCATCAAAACTATGAATTAACACATGTGGAATGTAATACTTAACAAAAAGTGTGGAACAACTGAAAATATGCCTTATATTCTAGGTTCTTCAAAGTAGCCACCTTTTGCTTTGATTACTGCTTTGCACACTCTTGGCATTCTCTTGATGAGCTTCAAGAGGTAGTCACCGGAAATGGTTTTCACTTCACAGGTGGGCCCTGTCAGGTTTAATAAGTGGGATTTCTTCCCTTATAAATGGGGTTGGCACCATCATTTGTGTTGTGCAGAAGTCTGGTGGATACACAGCTGATAGTCCTACTGAATAGACTGTTAGAATTTGTATTATGGCAAGAAAAAAGCAGCTAAGTAAAGAAAAACGATTGTCCATCATTACTTTAACAAAATGAAGGTCCATCAGACTGAAAAACTGGGAAAACGTTGAGTGTCCCGAAGTGCATTGGCAAAAAACATCAAACACTACAAAGAAACTGGCTCACATGAGGACCGCCCTAGGACAGGAAGACCAAGAGTCACCTCTGCTGCGGAGGATGTTTATACGAGTGACCAGCCTCAGAAATCGCAGGTTAACAGCAGCTCAGATTAGAGACCAGGTCAATGCCACACAGAGTTCTAGCAGCAGACACATCTCTTGAACAACTGTTAAGAGGAGACTTTGTGCAGCAGGCCTTCATGGTAAAATAGCTGCTAGGAAACCACTGCTAAGGACAGGCAACAAGCAGAAGAGACTTGTTTGGGCTAAAGAACACAAGGAATGGACATTAGACCAGTGGAAATCTGTGCTTTGGTCTGATGAGTCCAAATTTGAGATCTTTGGATCCAACCACCGTGTCTTCGTGAGACGCAGAAAAGGTGAACGTATGGACTCTACATGCCTGGTTCCCACCGTGAAGCATGGAGGAGGAGGTGTGATGGTGTGGGGGTGCTTTACTGGTGACACTGTTGGGGATTTATTCAAAATTGAAGGCATACTGAACAAGCATGGCTACCACAGCATCTTGCAGTGGCATGCTATTCCATCCGGTTTGCGTTTAGTTGGACCATCATTTATTTTTCAACAGGACAATGACCCCAAACACACCTCCAGGCTGTGTAAGGGCTATTTGACTAAGAAGGAGAGTGATGGGGTGCTACGCCAGATCACCTGGCCTCTACAGTCACCAGACCTGAACCAAATCAAGATGGTTTGGGGTGAGCTGGACCGCAGAGTGAAGGCAAAAGGGCCACCAAGTGCTAAGCATCTCTGGGAACTCCTTCAAGACTGTTGGAAGACCATTTCCGGTGACTACCTCTTGAAGGTCATCAAGAGAATGTCAAGAGTGTGCAAAGCAGTAATCAAAGCAAAAGGTGGCTACTTTGAAGAACCTAGAATATAAGACATATTTTTAGTTGTTTCACACTTTTTTGTTAAGTATTTCATTCCACATGTTTTAATTCATAGTTTTGATGCCTTCAATGTGAATCTACAATTTTCAGTCATTAAAATAAAGAAAACTGTTTGAATGAGAAGCTGTGTCAAAACGTTTGGTCTGTACTGTATATACAGGGTGGTCCAAAAGTAGATGGACAGAAAATAATATTTATTTTGATTTATATATATAAAATTATAATTACTAATACAAGCATAACATTGACAATTAAATTTCATTCTGAACAATAATACAAAAGCCCTTAAATTTTATCAATGCAGATACTCAAACTGTTTTCCATTACAATTTGCACAGCTTTGACGTCTGCCTCTTATGCTTTGACAAACATTTTTGCACAAGTGTCTTTGGGTATTAATTTCTTGAAATGCATCTCTTATGTAATTTTTCAAATCACTGACACTTTTTGGTTTTCGACTATAAACTTTGTCCTTGAGTACTCCCCAAAAGAAAAAATCCATTAGGGTCAAGTCTGGTGAACGTGTCGGCCAATTATGTGGGCCTCTTCGGCCAATCCATTTATTAGGAAATGTTTCATCAAGATACTCGCGGACTACTCTTGATTAATGTGGAGGGGCCCATCTTGTTGGAAATAAAGGTCATTTGAATTAGGCTTTTGCTGTAACTGGGGAAAAACTTGATCCATTAGAATTTCGAGACACTTATCTCCTGTGACTGTTTCATCAAAAAATATTGGTCCTAAAACACCAAAACTTGAAATACCACCCCAAACATTGACACCAGGCTCATTTAGTTGTTGCTCTAATGTTAAATGCATGTTCTCATTATACCAGTAAATACAATTATGTCTGTTAATATGGCCGGATAATTTGAAAGAAGCTTCATCACTCCACATAATGTTATCTAAAATTACTGGATTTTCTTCAATTTCGTTAAGCATAATCTCACTAAATTGCAGCCGCCTGTCTGGATCATCCTCCAATAAACCATGAATTAGACGTGGACGATAAGCTTTGCACCCAATAGATTTCAGGGTTCACATGATAGAAGCTCGTGAAATTCCCAATTCTAAAGAGACTCTTCTGGCGACTGAACAAATGTTTTAGCATTTTATGTTTTATTATTTTCTGTACAGGCTGTTTTGGGTCGACCAGTTTTTGGAGCATTAAGGATTGAGCCAGTGGCTCATACTTTTGGACCACCCTGTATATTAATATCAAGAGAACCAGGGAAAATGTTTAATAAAAAGTAAATTGCAAAATTAATTATTTTTACAAGTGTTATTCAACACTACCAATAGCCCAGTCACTTGGGAAGGCCGGGGCCGGCCTTGGTGTTGTCGGGTCAACTGAAAGTTGACGTGACTTCACTGGATCTCAGAGGTCATGAAGCCTGGGGTCATTTAGGGTGAATGAGCGGACCGCAATAGCGCCGCTCACAGGCAGAATTGGCTGAACAAGGTATTTAGAAAAAGCTTTCCCTATCAATTTTACAGCGATGTGGCCACAATTGCAGAGTAGAGAAACACCCCTTTAATACTTGAAAGCCAAATTCACATAGGATGGAACAGGTATTTAAAGGGGTAGTCCTCCCCCCAAAAAATGCATTACCTATTCACATAACACGTGACAATTGTATGATTGTTGATGTCCTCAGCGCTGAGACCCCTACTGATCTCTTGAAAGAGCCACCAATGCATGGGGAGTAGTTGGAAAACTGCAGTGGTCATGCATGCACCCGGCATATTGGGCTTTCCAAAATAGCTGTGTGCTGTACTCGACTGTGTCTTGTAGCCAAATGAACACCAAATAGTGCTGTTTGTAAAAAAAGAAGGAAAATATGCAGAACACTGCTTACCTATGTAAAGTCCCGGCGGCGATTTCCCAAGCGGGTCCGTTCAGTATGCAACAGCATGACCATTCAGTGTATACCAGGGTGCTTTACGCCTTCTGAATCTTCACTAAGTCCATACGGCTAGCGGAAAACAGCTGATGGTTTACCTGCGGTGCTTATGCCATAGTGCAGAAAGTCCATCGAAAGAAAGAGAATGGCAGCACTCTGTGGTGTAACTTGATTTTTAATAACGCTTCATGCAGACAGGTGAGACAAACACAGGGAAGCAGAGGGAGGAGAGCACGAGGACGACGGTACCGTTTCGCACCTCTATGGGTGCTTTCACGGGTCCATACCTATGGCCCGTAAAAGCACCCATAGAGGTGCGAAACGGTACCGTTTTTGTTTGAATAGTGCTGTTTGGTAAATGCATGACCATGAGGATCGTGCATGCATGGCCATGGAGAAGGAATGGCGGCAGTGGTCAGTAAGGGTCCCAATAGGTTTCCACTTTCCTTCTTGACCTTGTACATCAGATTATAAAATAACACTAAGCGTTGTTTCATGAGTCAATTCCTCCCCGAGAATTGTACATGGGTTTACAGTCTAACTCTGTACTTTTCCTAACTTTTGCTCGCAGCTGAACTAAAGCCCCACAGCCCACAAGGTATCTGTTTTATTTGGAAAAGCGACACAGTAGCGCTGAAGATATTCTATGCAACCAATTCTTTTTCCAGAGGTAAAATAAAACGACAGAAGAAAATTTATTGTGCTGTGAAACAAAACCTCAGTGCAGATTCATTAAAATCCGAGCTTCAAACATCTCGGAGAATGCGATTCCAAGCCGTAAGAATAGCATTGTGGTGTTTGGGATCGCTGTTATGGGAACAACATCTGGATGACATAAGGAAGCATTTTTATTACACATGAAATAAGGTCAACCCTTCGCTTGCCAGGGAGACATAGGTGTGGATAGGAACATGCACGATTCAGGGTAACGCCAAATCAGGTCGGACAAGAGGACGCCAAGAGGGAACAATCAGTTCTGTGGTTCTAAGATCTGCGCATTACAGAAACACTCTGTGATGGACTGATAAATCCTACAATGTTATGTTACATGGCCATGTATTAACCTCTAATAGCTACATGTTGGGACACAGCTGCAAATCTACTTGGTTCAGGTTTTAGGTCTGGTATTAGGTTCTCCAAAAAGGAACTGATTTGATGTATTGGTACAGCCAGTTAGACATTATGGAACCGAAAGGGGGAGAAGGCTAAAAGCCTCCATGTACATTAGTTAAAAATTGTCAGGACCGGTCAAGTATTTGATGTGTATATGAATCTTCAGACTCTACCCCAACATATGACATCAGGCAAGAGATGGATCGGACAGATGGACTTTCAACTCCCAATACCTCAAGTGTATGGTCAGCTTAGAATTATATATATCACGGTTGTGTTACAGGTGACAGTCATGTGGTTTCTGGAAATAGAAGGTCACAGAGTCTGACTGCACAGAATGCTCCCTGACGTTCCATTGTTCCTGCTGTCAGAATTCATTGGTATAGATAGCTTTCCTGCTGGATTCATCACTCCCCCTTTTGTACCCACCAGGAGCTTGCCTTCCACCCAGCTACTGATCATCACCATTATCTTCGTGCTTAACTACTCCCTTCCTTACTTCAACTGGTGCTGGTGATATTTTTCAGTTTATTCAAGCCTTGGTTGCAAGCAGGTGGCTTGTACTCCCCTGTGGTATCTTTGCTGAAAGCTTGGCTAAACTTCTACCTCAGTCATCTGTAGATAAGTGGTTCATGCATTTTCCCCAGTGTTTCCTTCTTGTGTTGTCTTCTATAGTGTTTAGTGGGGTTGACGAAGAGCTCATCCCATCCGTTCCCTATTTAGGGCCCGGTACTAGGGATACCTAGGGTTAGTTATCTGGCTTGGCGCATAGATGCAGAACCAATGTAGGGTGGTGAGGGACCCCAGGGACCAGTAACAGGTTTGGTCAGGTGTTACCACTTTCCCTTTCCCTAGACACAGGGTTTACCTTCCCTTTCACCGTTTGCTTGGTACTTCCCCATACCTAGTGTGACAATATATCAGAAGATTTTGGGGGTGATTCATTAACACAGGCGTAGGGCATGCCAGTCTTAACGAATCCATGACAAAAAAACACTGACTCAATTTATTAAGCAGTGATTGCCGCTTAATCAATTAGTTGTATCTGGTGCTCAGAAATGTATGCCAGCTGGGGCTAAAGTGCATTTCTGCAGTACGTTACACCGTTTCAGTTGCGTAAAACAATGAATTTGAGGGGTGGGTATCCCCTTGCCCCGTCTATGCCACACTCATATTGGTGTAGCTGGCCGGGACTGGTGTGTAAACATCAATAGTCACAATATTTATGCACAACTATTAAGATGCGCAAAAATATTGCCACTCATTAAGGTGTTTATGTCAGATTTCTGATGTAAGAGGTTTGATGAATCGACCTATTTAACTTTAGGAATAGATCTATGCTGTGATTCTATCTTTGGGGTACATCTTTGTGTTAAAAGGGGCCTGTGTCACTTTGTCCTGATGCTAAGATCCCCCTTAGGGCTCGCTCACATTCACGTGAAAAAATTCGGTCTCATTCTTCTCCTGAGAAATTGGATGAGTGGAATCTGTCGTGGTAACCTTTTGTTATGGGAGTACAATACACCAGTGTGCAATTTTTTTCTTGCATAGCATCCATAAGACATGTGTATGACATGTGTATACAATCTATATGCAATGCGTTTTTAACATCATCTTTTACATCCTAGAATACTGTGTGTAAATTCTTGCTAGTTGTCAGAAATAATAAAGCAATCATAGATAGATAGATAGATAGGGTGGTTGTGGGCTTCCATTTTTAGGCTGAGAAGGGCCCAATAACCATGGACCTTCCCAGCCTGATAATATTAGCCCCCAGCTGCTTGCTTTACATCTGCTGATTATGAAAAATGAGGGGATCCCACGTTTTTTTTTTTAGTTATTTATTAGGTTAAACCAGGCAATACATCTTTTTGTGCCACATACAAGGCACTAAAGGGTGCAAATTTATAATACGTAGGCAAATTGTCAAATTATACAGTATATCTGCATGACATCTACCTATCCTATTCTAATCTATCTATATGCGATATCTTTCTATCATCTATTGATCTATCTATATCCATATAACTTTTTTTTTATTGATTGCTAGGAGAGTTCTGGCTGTGTAGTGTGCATAAAAATCAGACAGCATACGGATTATTTGTGTCCGGTACGTTCTTTTCCCACACCCATAGACTTGCATTGGAGGGTCTCGTCTGATATACGTCGTCATTCGCAGCATCTTCACTCAGTGATTGGTTACAGTCGTCACTTAGGTTCTCCTAATTCCAGTTCCTGAAATATTTCACAGCTGTTACCAAATTATTACACTATGAAAATGTAATTTGTCAGCTATAATGGGAATTTCAAAGGGACATTAGCTTAGAATTTGTAGGTTTTTACAGTATTTTAGCATAGGTCATTTTGATTGATGTAGTCTTTCCTCATATGTGAGTTTACATAAACCTGTTAAAAAGGAAGCTAAAATCAGAAAAGAGTTTTCAGCAGTCTCCTTATCATCAGAGGCAGGATTACATTAATGGGTAATACAGGACCATTTGAAGCACACTTAGCGCAAAACAGCTGTTGTCCATTTGTACCCTGCACCCCATTCCTCACCGGCCGAGGTTTTATGTGAACACAATAGAGACAAGCAACTTTGGTGAGTGCCATCTATACATTTCTTCTACTTTTTGAGAACATTAATAGGTAATACCTCTGTACAACTGATAACACAGGACTTACCAATCACAATAGTTCCCCCTGATCCGCCTCTCTTTAAAATTACCTTTGCACATGCTCATTAGATGCTTCATTACAAAAGATAGGGTCTGTTCATTGCTGCTAATGTACATGTCATTTTGTAGATCAGCAAAAAGTAAAACTCTAAAAAAGCCTTAATGGTCAGTGTGAACATTTCTATTTTTTACTTTAACACAAATTGCTATATGGAAATAAAAACAATAATAAAATATAAAAAATATATTCAACAGACCAAAAAATGATTGAAACAATAGGTAATATATCTGTTGATCGATTCTCTTTATGGGTGCAGTCATCTTGACAAAGCCTTTCTATATGTGATATTAGGGTATAAGCAGCCTGATCTTGTCTCCTGACTCTTTACTAGGTGCCGCCAGTTGGGCATTATTGCTAGTCGATGTATAACTAACACATATTTCCCATGAGTGCAATATTTGACCCTCCAGCCATTATCCAGGCCATTACCCTGGCTGTGCCATTAAACATCTGTGGTGGCCATATAATGGTCTGTAATTTGATTTCTTACAGACATAATGCAGGTGGCAAGACAATTCAATAATGAGGGCGACTAATACCTAGACAGATGTTCATGGTTATCACATGTCACTATGAATATCAGAAACTGCTGCTAGGGTTTGATCACTTGATTTGTTCCAAAATAGGGGAGAACAATTCTAAAAACTGGTGCACAAACGCCAGTGGTGGCACCGCCATAACCAATTTTACACCAGAGGTCAGAAAAGCAAAAACAGTGACCAAATTGCTTGCAAGGTATAGTTTATCTACTTTTTACTTTTTAAAAGTAAAATATCTAATAAGTGTCATTTATAGGGGATTAAATTTAGGCATCTGAACAAACCTTATGGGCCCTTAAAGGGAATCTGTCAGCAGGTTTTTGCTATGTAATCTGAAGACAGCATGCTGCAGGGGTTAACACAGAGAATGCAGGGACACATGTGTCAATGTCAGATTTGTAGTTTAATTATTATGCTTGTTTAAACAGCAGGATTACTAATTGTTCTAACTACAAAGTCATGCACACAGCAGTCCGACACTCCCCCTCCTGTGACTGACACTTCACTGTCAATGTACAATCTCTATAGACAGCCTGGTGTGGGTGGGACAGCTCACTGGACTCTGCTACATGACTAAACCTAAACATTGTGATTGTGTCAGAATGGCAGCATCCAGTAATCTAAGTGATACATCATTGGATTCAGGATCTCTGTACTTACATGATGCTGCTCTTAGGTGAGATAGCAAAAACCTGCTGACAGATTCCCTTTTATTTTCACCATTGTTGAAAATAGTCTCAGTAATGTTGCATCTAGATGTGCTTACCATGGCCATTAAATCACCTTCTATCGGCTACATGCAAGCAAACATTTCATGTGCACAGAATAATCATTAATACAATCGTTCTGTGCACACAGAATATCATGTTATCGGGGCTACCACACCTTTTTACAGGGGGTGTTGTGCTGCCAGTAATGATCATTTTTTTAAGGTGGTTTAAGTGATTTTCTCATTTGTCAGGTGTTTGCCAACCTGTTTAGTTTGATTTGGGGTGATGAGACCAAAATCAATCTTTTTGGCCACAACTATAAACATTACATTTGAAGAGGTGTCAACAAGGCCTATGATGAAAAGCACACCATTCCTACTGTAAAGCACGAAGGTGGATCGCTGATGATGTGGGTATGTGTGAGCTACAAAGGCACAGGAAACTTGATCAAAGTGGAAGGAAAGATGAATATTTTTATTATTATTATTTATTATTATAGCGCCATTTATTCCATGGCGCTTTACAAGTGAAAGAGGGTATACGTACAACAATCATTAACAGTACAAGACAGACTGGTATAGGAGGAGAGAGGACCCTGCCCGCGAGGGCTCACAGTCTATAGGGAATGGGTGATGGTACGATAGGTGAGGACAGAGCTGGTTGCGCAGTGGTCTACTGGACTGAGGGCTATTGTAGGTTGTAGGCTTGTTGGAAGAGGTGAGTCTTGAGGTTCCTCTTGAAGCTTTCCACGGTAGTGGAGAGTCTGATGTGCTGAGGTAGAGCGTTCCAGAGTATGGGGGATGCACGGGAGAAAT
Organism: Anomaloglossus baeobatrachus; assembly: GCF_048569485.1. Lineage (NCBI taxonomy): Eukaryota > Metazoa > Chordata > Amphibia > Anura > Aromobatidae > Anomaloglossus > Anomaloglossus baeobatrachus. The sequence continues at coordinate 521,745,851 of NC_134358.1, forward strand.
CTTGTACGCGATTGTGGGAAGAGGAGATAAGAGAGGAGCAGAGAAGGAGATCTTGTGAGGATCTGAGGTTGCGTGCAGGTAGGTATATATAAGATAATATAGAACGTTATCAACAAATACTGGAGGTAAATTTGCACTCATCAGCTCAGAAGCTGCAAATGGGACATACTTGGATGTTCCAACATGTTCCAACATGACAATGATCCAAAACACAAGGCCAAGTCGACTTGTCATTGGCTACAGCAAAAGTAAGTGAAGGTTCTGGAGTGGCCATCTCAGTCTCCTTATCTCAATATAATTGAGCCACTCTGGGGAGAACTGAAGCGCACAGCTCATGTAAGAAAGCATGTAAGAAAGCAAGTAAGAAAGCCCAGGAATTTACAGGAACTGGAGGCTTTTTGCCAAGAAGAATGGGCAGCTTTACCATCTGAGAAAATAAAGAGCTTCATCCACAACTACCACAAAAGACTTCAAGCTGTCATTGATGTTAGAGGGGCAATACACGATATTGAGAACTGGGATATGTGAGCTTTTGATCAGGGTCATTTGGATGTTTTTGGTTGTCATTATGATTTAAAAAGAGAAAACACAGTAATTTGACAATAAATGGCTTCAACCAACCACTAACCATGAGTGGAAAAAAAGATTTTGTGTTATCATTAATATTCTCTGAAAAAAGGCCAAGAAAGCAAAACATCTGCTGGGGTGTGTAAACTTTTGAGCACAACTATAACTATCATTTGATCAGTGCCTCTGTGACAAGTCTGATTGTCTAAGAGGACTTTGGGATAACCGATGATGGGGGAGGGAGCATTCCTAGGAACGTGTTCCAGAGGTATTGAGGCTTGTCTCTGTGCTGTTTGGCGTATTGTAGGTGAGATACTTTATGGCATTTGCACAGTAATGGCTTTCTTCTGGCGACTCGATCATGCAGCCGATTTTTCTTCAAGTGCCTCCTTATTGTGCATCATGAACCAGCCACACCGCTAGCTTTCAGTGAGTCCTGTACTTCAGCTGATGTTATTTGTGGGTTTTTCTTTGTATCCCAAACAATTTTCCTGGCAGTTGTGTTCAAAATTTTTGTGGGTCTAGCTGATCGTGGTTTGGTTCTTACAGAGCCCCTAATTTTCCATTTGTTAGTCACAGTTTGAACATTGCTGACTGGCATCATCAATTCCTTGGATATCTTTTTGTATCCCTTTCCTGTTTTATACAGTTGAACTATCTTTTCCCATAGATCTGTTGACAATTCTTTTGCTTTCCTCATGACTCACAATCCAGAAATGCCAGTGTTTTGGTTGGATGACAGATGCAAGAGTCCCAGAAACTCACTTAGCTTTTATACACACACTGAATACAAGCAAACAGGTCACAGGTGAGGATGTTACCTTTATTAGCCATTCAAACCCATCTGTGTCAGCTTCTGTGCATGTTATCAGGCCAAAATCACCAGAGTATGAGAACTTTTGATCAGGGTCATTTGGATGTTTTTGGTTGTTATTATGGTTTAAAAAGAGAAAACACAGTAGTTTGACAATAAATGGCTTCACCCAACTACTAACCATGAGTGGAAAAAAAGATTTTGTGTTATCATTCATATTTTTTGAAAAAAGGCCAAAAAGCAAAAAATCTGCCGGGGTATGTAAACTTTGGAGCACAGCTGTAATCTTATTGGTCACAATTGTCCCTTCCTTTTTCTGCAAGCCCTGTCCACCTTTTACAAAAACTGGCAAAAGTTGTATAAAAACGTAAAAAGTTGAAAAACTGTGCCACACAGATTAGCACCAAAATGTGTGAATTTCCTGCTAGAAAAACCAATGGAAATTGCTTCATAATCTCTCCTGCTATGTTTATCACACTTAGACTTCATTGTGGCTGGCACTATTATGGGGCACTTTGGCTTCCAATATTATGATGGCACCAATTGGCACTATTGGGGGGTCAATATAGCAGTTTATGTAATTGTAAGGAAAGTGTAGCTGCTTAAGACTAGGGGCAGTGTGATCATATGTATTAAGGGGGTAGTAACTCTTAACGGGGGCATAAGTTTAGTTGTTTTGGTGGTTGCAGTCACACTTGAGCCCTGGGGACAAGGTACAAAATGTCCCTTTGACCCATTTGAGAAGACTGATATTATGAGGGTCCCCGTTGAAGACTTTTTTCCATTTTTTCCATTAGGGCCCAAGTTACTCCACTGACTGTTGGAGTATATTCTCACAGATGATGGATTGCCATTTCTGTTCCAGGTATCTGGACTCGCAGATTTCCATCTTCTTGCTGATAAAACAAGACTCTTCAGTATAAGGATGGAATTGTCATTCTTTTTCTGTTTTATACTAGGTATTATTATGTGGACAATCTTATATAAGCAGCATATTAATGTATCCTCATCCTATTAGCCCTGTGCTTGGTTGGTCACAATTATGGGCCCAGTTTACAAGTTCATATGTTTCAATGGAGCAACCTCTGATTGAAAACAATCCTTAGGCTATGTTCACACAGGGCGTTTTTTTTCCTGTAGTAAAACTAGCAAAATTTCACCTCTTGGCGGGAAATAACCTACAGTTTTGGTGCGGTTTCTTTGGCAGTTTTTACAGCGTTTTTGCATTCCCTCATTGTCTTGTATTGGTGAAAAACAGCAGCAAAACTGCTGCAAAACCACTGAAAGAATTGACATGTTGCGTCTTTCAAAAATGCAGCAAAAACAAACAATTTGCCATTTCTGTCAGGAAAAAAAATGCAAGTGTTTGGGTGCATGATATTTCTGGAATCTCATAGGCTTTGCTGGAACTGTAAATGAAGGGTTTTATTAGCAGGGATTTGCATAAAACCAATGAAAAAAACATGCAAAAAAATGTAGAAAAAACGCCCTGTATGAACATAGCCTCAAAGTTAAAAGGTTTTTCCAGTATCAGAAAACCATGAGAAAAAAAACCCCTGCGATTTACTCTCCCTCCCCTGGTCCAGGACTGACTTTCCGCCACTGCTCCCGGTCTCTGCTACTGTCTGTAGTGCTGACGTCCCGTTGATAACTCTGCAGCCAATCAGTGAGCTCAATGATTGGCTGCAGCGCTGTCGATGTAATATGAGAACTGTAGACTATAAAAGAAATGAGGAGCAGCGGCGGAGACTAAACGCCTCGTTACACGCAACGACATCGCTAACGAGATGTCGCTGGGGTCACAGAATTCGTGACGCACATCCGGCGTCGTTAGCAACGTTGTTGCATGTAACACGACCGCTAACGATCCAAAATACTCACCACATCATTGATCGTTGACACGTCGTTCATTTTCAAAATGTCGTTGATCTTCTGGGACGCAGGTTGTTCGTCGTTCCTGAGGCAGCACACATCGCTACGTGTGACACCCCGGGAACGAAGAACAACAGCGTACCAGCGTTCTCCGGCAACGAGGTGGGAGTGACTTTCATGTGGCTGCTCTCCGCCCCTCTGCTTCTATTGGTTGTCTGCTGTGTGACGTCGCTGTAACGCCGCACGAACCGCCCCCTTAGAAAAGAGTTGTTCGCCGGCCACAGCGACGTCGTTAGGCAGGTAAGTCCGTGTGACGCGCACTACCGATTTTGTCCGCCACGGGCAGTGATTTGCCCGTGACGCACAAACGACAGGGGCGGGTGCGATCGCTAGCGATGTCGCAGCGAGTAAAGCGGCCTTGGGGAGGGTGAGTAAAGCCCGGTTTATTTTTTAAAAAGTGAACTGTAGCTAAGGGAGAGGGGTTTTCTGAAACCAGAAAACCCCTTAAAACTACTACAGAGTAGTATTGTGGCTTTGGGATTATGTCACATTCCTACACATTCTTTCTGCACAGATCTGCACATATGTATCCCAGCATAAATCCTCTACAGAGAACTTTCTCAACTTTCTGGCTAAAGGTACGTTCCAAACCGTATCAAGTTGTTGGGAGGAAGCATGCCTATTAGAGCCCAAGGACCGCAGCCGGCATTAACAGTTCCCTTATAAGGACACAGGAGAAAGCAAACGTGAACCTGAATTAAATCCTACGACGCTGCGTTCCCCCAGCAGCTGACACCGCGGCTCCTGGTATAGCTCAGCTCTTGGTTTACGCTCTCTCCTCATATACAATGTGTTCATTTCGCGGTTCTGACATCTGAACGCAATCGTTTTATATTCACCCCCCTCCGTCATCCTGAAGGTAAAAGAAAGTACAAATATTTATAGTAGAATATTGATAAATCTTTACGAGAGAATCGGATCGGCATTGTTGCATTGCCGCCAGGTCCACATTGCACTCATCAGGCTGCACATACACATACAGGGCTGGGCCGCTGACAAAACACCATTCCCACATCTCAGAGGGGGTAAGAAATTTACTGCCGCACCCTCTAACCTATTAGATTTAGTTTGGCGTGGTTTCATAGAAGTAAACTAGCAGTTTTCCTCATTTGTATCACAGAGTACAATTTTATATTACATTATACATTATATTACTGTGCAAAATGTGTGTACTTTTCTATAATGCATTAAGGGGGTTCAGAGTTAACTACATTTAGTTTTTTTTGCACATGCCCTGCAGCTGAGTAACCTGGGCATGGGAGTGTGGCCCATCCCTGTGTAGCTGTCACATCGGGGACGAAAAGGGATGCAGCACAAAGGGTTAACCAGGGAAACAATACAACGGATGGACCTGTCGCTAGGGAGAGATGAGTGCGTCACCTCCTAACACTCACCTGAGGCTGATCCCTGTACCCCCTAATGTCCCTAGACAGGTCCTTCCCTCCATGCCCAATCTCATCCCTAGGCCTCGCTGGCTCTGAACTCACTAATGGAAAGGCCAGCTAGATGCTAGTCTTGCCAATACAATAAAACAACAAGAGGAAGGTAAGAGAAACAGGGGAAAGACACAACAAATAGTTTTCAATAGCTACTCAAGCTGGAAGCTTCTCAGCTGCAACAGAAAGAACACCTGGGCTTCTCTAGAGTCAAGCTCCTTCAAAGTGGTCAGTTATAGAAAGAGCTATTGTGCCGCCCCCACGTCAGCAGCCGAGCTCCTCGGGTCTGGATCCGCAGTGGCTTGAGGGGTCTCCGGACCCAGGGGTCGTGCGGACACTCAAATAAAAAGGGGATGTAACGTGTACACGGGATTGTTGTAACAGTTCGTGACACCACCCACGGTGTGTGGTAAGGTGGATTACCACCGCTGCTATTGGGGAGAACCCGGGGCGATGGAGCTGCAGCTGGGTGTTAACCCATCCGTGGGTAGGGGTGGATGCCCCGGGGCTCAGTGTCCAGGACACGGGAGATGATGGCTGCCGGAGGTGGCACGCTGGGCTGGACCAGAGGATGTTGGTGTACTCACGGTTGAATAATTGCACACAAGTCTGCTGGTAAACCAAGGTGTCAGTGGCTGGCTGCAGCGTCCGGGTGTACTCGGTTCCCAGACCCAGCTGGTGTACCAATGTCCCTTCCTCCGGCACTCTACTTTTCCTCTATACTGGACAACCTCGTATGGAACGGGGAAGTCTGCTTCCGGTGTATTTTTGGTTGGGAGACGTGCCCGCGAAAACTGACCCTTGGGATCTCAGTGGGTGTTTGCGGATACCCTATACCCCGCAGTGATGCCCAACTTACTAGATAGAACAGGACAGGACAGATAACTGATTGCAGCCAGCAAAAAATACCAATCTCCTGATAGGAAGAAAGACCTGAGACCACTGGGTCTCTCCCCCACTATATCAGGTACTCTTGTACCAGACACTTTAAACAGAACTGCAGATACAATGGGAAGAAACAAAATCACAGAACAAATAATATTCTAAAGTGCAAATACTCAAAACATGAACAGGGAGCGAGCTCCCTTTCTTTCTGGAGTAACTGCCCTGCTCACAAAAGCAGAAAGACAGATCCTCACATACAAGAAACGAGACACAGAACCAAAATTGAATAAGCAGAAACATTCTTAAGTGCAAATACAGCAATTAAGTACAGAAATAGAAAACGTATATGGAGTAGATTCGAGCACCAAATAAACGGGAGAAACAGAAGGAAAAACTCCAAGCCATCTTGAGGAGCAGGCAGAAACATTTATCACCAGCAGCCGCCAAGCACAAAATGCTCTCCTAAATAGACTAATCTGATCTGCATTAGGATTTCCTGGATTCCCAATTAATTTCATCACCTGTTTGAATCACAGATTCAAACTCAACTTCATTACCATTCCTGGCCACCAAAGGGAGCTCCACACCAGCACCCACTCGGATGACATTCACAACAGTACCTCCCCCTTGAGGAGCAGTCACCGAACCCTCTTCAGAGCCACCGCATCTGTCAGGATGGGCATGATGAATAGCACAAACCAATCTGTCAGCGTGAATGTCAGAAGCAAAGACCCAGGAATTGTCCTCCTGACCATAAATCTTCCACTTAACCAGGTACTGAAGCTTACATCTATTAAGGCGGGAATCCAAAAATTTTTCTACTTCCTACTCTAGATCCCCATCTACCAACACAGGATTAGGAGGTGCCACTGTGGGAACTGCTGGTTCCACATGTTTCTTCAACAAAAACTCATGAAAAACAATGTGAATTTTAAAAGACTCAGGAAGAGCCAAACAAAATTATATGGGATTAATAATCTCTGAAATTTTATAAGGCCCAAAAAATCTTGGCTTAAATTTAGGAGAAGAATCTCTCATAGGAATATTTTTGGAGAACAACCAAACCATGTCCCCCAGTGTAAACCAGGGACCAACAGTCCAACGCTGGTTGGCAAACCTTTGGGCGTTCTCCTGGGACTGAAACAATTTGTCCACTACATGACCCCAAATCTGCTGCATTCTCTCACCACAGAATCAATTTCCGGACAGGCCCAAGCCTCAACCTGACCTGAAGAATACCTGGGATGAAACCCAAAATTGCAGAAAAACTGAGACATCAACGTAGCATAGCTAGCCCTATTATTGAGAGCAAACTCTGCCAATGGCAAAAACGAAACCCAGTCATCCTGATCCGCAGATACAAAACACCTCAAATAGGTTTCCAAGGTCTGGTTTGCATTCTCAGTCTGACCATTTGTCTGAGGATGAAATGCAGAAGAGAAAGACAACTCAATTCCTAATTTAGAACAAAATGCTCTCCAAAATCTGGAAACAAACTGAACTCCTCTGTCTGACACAATATTCTCAGGAATACCATGTAAACGAACCACCTGTTGAAAAAACAAGGGCACCAACTCTGATGAAGATGGCAACTTAGGCAATGGTATCAAATGGACCATATTAGAAATCTATCAAAATAACCCAAATAACCATCATCCTCTGAGAGACAGGAAGGTCAGAAATAAAATCCATAGCGTTATGAGTGGGCTGCCGTTTCGCTCTATCTGGGCTAACACACTGGAACAACGTTTGGAACCTTGTCCCCGGCCTGCTCCACCTGTGGGGAGCGATACCATCTTTGCTGCTACTACCATTAGCCCTGGAGGACAGCGACAGCAGCGGCGGCTAATCCCTGGCCGCATACCACAGGTGGCGTCACGACAATCGTCCACCATACTATCCCCCTTCTATTGGTGTACACCTCGGGGCACGAAACCGAGCAGGTCTGAGCAATGTTGCCTATCCTTAGTGCATTGCTAGTTCTTAGGTCCCATACCTGGTACTGTGTCTAGTTCTGTGTTTTGCATCCTAGTACCAGTTACTTATTCAGCTAACCTGTCTCTCTTCTTAGAGCCTGCTTGCTATCACCACCTTCGTGCTGCCACGTCCGAGTTACCACCTCCGTGCTGCCACGTCCGAGTCACCAGATCCGTGCTGCCACGTCCGAGTCACCAGATCCGTACAGGACATCAGAGACTCTCCAGTCCGTCAGAGCCGACACCACTGGTCCTGGCTGCCGTGCAGTTAAGCCCCCTGGGGCTGCGCCTGACAATCCTTGTATAGGTTAGCTCCTCCAGGGGAGTCCGGTGTACGGCCCAGTGGGTCCACTCTTGGATGCTCGGCACCCCTCGGCGACCGTAATATATATCTTGAGTCGGGTTTCTACCAAGCAACACATACAGTGCCAACAAGTAGTATTCAACCCCCTGCAGATTTAGCAGGTTTACACATTCGGAATTAACTTGGCATTGTGACATTTGGACTGTAGATCAGCCTGGAAGTGTGAAATGCACTGCAGCAAAAAAGAATGTTATTTCTTTTTTTTTTTTTTTTTTTTAAATTGTGAAAAGTTTATTCAGAGGGTCATTTATTATTCAACCCCTCAAACCACCAGAATTCTGTTTGGTTCCCCTAAAGTATTAAGAAGTATTTCAGGCACAAAAAACAATGAGCTTCACATGTTTGGATTAATTATCTCTTTTTCCAGCCTTTTCTGACTAATTAAGACCCTCCCCAAACTTGTGAACAGCACTCATACTTGGTCAACATGGGAAAGACAAAGGAGCATTCCAAGGCCATCAGATCATGGAGGGTCACAAGGCTGGCAAGGGGTACAAAACCCTTTCCAAGGAGTTGGGCCTACCTGTCTCCACTGTTGGGAGCATCATCCGAAAGTGGAAGGCTTATGGAACTACTGTTAGCCTTCCACGGCCTGGACAGCCTTTGAAAGTTTCCACCCGTGCCGAGGCCAGGCCCAAGGACAACAAGGAAGGAGCTCCGGGAAGATCTCATGGCAGTGGGGACATTGGTTTCAGTCAATACCATAAGTAACGTACTCCACCGCAATGGTCTCTGTTCCAGACGAGCCCGTAAGGTACCTTTACTTTCAAAGCGTCATGTCAAGGCTCGTCTACACTTTGCTCATGATCACTTGGAGGACTCTGAGACAGACTAGTTCAAGGTTCTCTGGTCTGATGAGACCAAGATCGAGATCTTTGGTGCCAACCACACACGTGACGTTTGGAGACTGGATGGCACTGCATACGACCCCAAGAATACCATCCCTACAATCAAGAATGGTGGTGGCAGCATCATGCTGTGGGGCTGTTTCTCAGCCAAGGGGCCTGGCCATCTGGTCCGCATCCATGGGAAGATGGATAGCAAGGCCTACCTGGAGATTTTGGCCAAGAACCTCCGCTCCTCCATCAAGGATCTTAAGATGGGTCGTCATTTCATCTTCCAACAAGACAACGACCCAAAGCACACAGCCAAGAAAACCAAGGCCTGGTTCAAGAGGGAAAAAATCAAGGTGTTGCAGTGGCCTAGTCAGTCTCCTGACCTTAACCCAATTGAAAACTTGTGGAAGGAGCTCAAGATTAAAGTCCACATGAGACACCCAAAGAACCTAGATAACTTGGAGAAGATCTGCATGGAGGAGTGGGCCAAGATAACTCCAGAGACCTGTGCCGGCCTGATCAGGTCTTATAAAAGATGATTATTAGCTGTAATTGCAAACAAGGGTTATTCCACAAAATATTAAACCTAGGGGTTGAATAATAAATGACCCACACTTTTATGTTGAAAATTTATTAAAATTTAACTGAGCAACATAACTTGTTGGTTTGTAAGATTTATGCATCTGTTAATAAATCCTGCTCTTGTTTGAAGTTTGCAGGCTCTAACTTATTTGCATCTTATCAAACCTGCTAAATCTGCAGGGGGTTGAATACTACTTGTAGGCACTGTACATGTAGATCTATGATCAATAAGTGAGCCACATAATATACTGATCTGCCACAAAATCCATCATACCCTGATCTTAGTAACCTATTATCGAAGAATGGGAATTCACGATTTATGAAGGTTTTTATAAAAAGTAGTGGGCATGTGGTTAGGCGATGGCTGCTCAGGACCGCTACGTAGCTATTTTTCAGCAGGTCAGGAAAATACTGGCAGATACTCTACTTTTTGGGTTTGGTTTTTTTTTTTTAAAGAAGTACAGACAGAATTGTTTGACTCTGTGCTGCCACCTATTGGTTGCATTGATGTAAGGTGAGTGCATTGCTGGCACAGATGTGTATAATTAGTCTCCAGCAGAGGATACACATTGTTGCCTGGTTCTTTGGTTACAGGGTGTGCATTAATAACCATGATGCGATTCCTGATTGATACTTAAGCCCCAGTGTAGTCGTCCTTGTGAGTTGGAGGTTAGGACTAAACTTTCTGTCCTCAGCGTCTGAGCTTTCGGGAGAGGTGGTTAGAATATGTACCTGTCATGGCTAAATGATTGCTCACTTCCTGTGAACCAGGACAGGATAATATCATGCAGATGGGGATCCAAGCCGCAGTGTTTATTTTTTCTTCATTTTCTGTGTCATTTACCAGCTGTGAAGCAATACATACATTCCCATTAGGTGACCTTAGGGAAAACACCTTTACAATGTCTGAAGATGATGAGCTGGAAACTGTACGTTCTCAGAAAAAGCAGCTGTGGTAATGTCTTCTCATCTGCTTTATCTGGCAATAGAAGGATACACATAAAAGAGTATAAACAATACAGTGGCATGCAAAAGTTTGGGCACCCCTGGTCAAAATTATTGTTATTGTGAACAGTTAAGAAAGTTCTCTAACAGGCATAAAGTTTAAAGATTACACATAGGTAAAAAAAAAAATCATCCTTATATTTTTTAAATAAAAAAAAAAGAAAAATGGGTCAATGCAAAAGTTTTGGCACCCTGCATGTTAAGCACCTAGTAGCACCCCTCTTTGGCAAGTATCACAGCTTATAAACAATTTTTGTAGCCCACCAAGAGTCTTTCAATTCTTGTTTGAGGGACTTCCATCCATTCTTCCTTGGAGGCGTCTTCCAGTTCTATAAGATTTCTGGCTCGTCTTGCATGCATTGTTCTTTTGAGGTCTAGCCATAGATTTTCAATGATGTTCAGATCAGGGGACTGTGAGGACCATTGTAAAACCTTCCACTTGTGCCTTTTGCGGTAGTCTATTGTAGTCTACATGTGACTATGCCGAGGCCATTACTTGCGTGTTGTTTTTTTTTTACCAAACAGCAATTACATTGTATACAAATATACCCACTTTATCTATGTCTGTATTTAGTGATGGGCGAACCTGAACTGTAAAGTTCAGGGTCTGTACCGGACACCTAGTGTCCGTGCATGGACCCAGAACACGGACTTCTCAGGGAAGTCTGTGTCACTGTTTGGGTTCTGCACAGATTTTAAAAAAAGGCAAAATGGGGATTAAAGCAGGACAGTTATACTTACCGAGTCTCCCGTGCAACTGTCACACTGCTTCCGGATACACTCATTAAACATCATAAATATTCACTGCTTCCCTCGCCCACCCTCTGAGACAGTGTTTGTGAATGGTTGCAGTCAGACTGTTGGCATGCCAGTGTCCATGATTGATTTCCCTCACAGTAGGTGTCTGGGTCCCTGAAGTGGAGTGTAAAAATAAATAAACAATTGGAAAAATTGTGGGGTGCCCGTATTTTGATATTAAGCACAGATAAAGCAGACAGCTGGAAGCTGCAGCCACCAACTGTGAGCATAATCTTGGCTATTTATCAAAATATGAGTGACCCCATGCGGCTTTTTTTTTCAGTTATTTATTTACATAATTTTTAAAAAAATGGCTTGGGGTCCCCCCTCAGTTTTGATATTCAGCCAAGATAAAGTGGACAGCTGGCGGCTGGTATTCTCAGGCTAGGGAGGCCCATGGTTATTGGGCCGTCCCCAGACTAATAATAGCAGCTCACAACCTTTCCAGAATTGGCGCATCTATTAGTGTGCCAATCTTAGCGCTCATCCCGAATGCCATGGAATGGTGGCAATCGGGGTAATATAAGGGGTTCTGAATGCTGTGATTCGTCAAAAACTCACAGATGTCATCAAGACCGAGGTTAGTTATGGGTAGATCCAGGTCTATGAGAAATAATCACAAAACACAGAGAAAAATTGTTTAATTACAAAACAAACAAACAAAAAAACCCACACTTTCTCCAACTTAATAACTCCCCAAAACACACCTGCAAGTTCTACTTCATCCACAGACACAACATTCTATGACAATCCTGGCTTTGTTACATCTGAGGTCGCAGTGCACGGTCATATTAGAAAACGTGACTGGACACTGCAGCATCAGAGATATATTCACAGAGCTGCAGCTGTGAGTGGTGACATCAGTGAGTTCACCTGAGGTCACAGCTGGCGGTTCCCATGGTACACCAGCTGTGACCTCAGGTGAACTCAACTGAGGTGAACTCATTAAACTCAGTGACCTCATCTCAGGTGAAGTCATTGAACTCAGTGCTGGATTTCCAGAGTAGGCGATGTGCACACGTTGAGTATTTGGTTGCAGAAATTTCCGCACCAAGTTTGCATCTCCTAGCAAAAAACAAATGCTGTTTCGGTGAGGTTTTTTAGAATTATTTATTTATTAAATAAATAATTTATTTAAATAATTAATAAAATTAAAAAACATGCCACATGGGGCACCTTGTATTTTGATACACAGCCAAGATAATGCATATAGCTGGGTCCTGCAGCTATATCAAAATACGGTGGACTCTATGCCATTTTTTCCAATTATTTATCTATTTTTGCACTCCACTTCTGGGACCTAGGCAGCTATTGTGAGGGCAACCAGTCAGACATGTCGACATGCCGGCTGTCTGACTGCAACCAATCACAGATGCTGTCACAGAGGATGGGTGGGGGAGGCAGTGAATATGCATGAGATCTAATGAGTGGACCCGAAAGCAGTGTGACAGCCATGCGGGAGACTCAGTAAGTATAATTGTATTACCATTTTGCTTCTTTTTGCAGCCCCTTAGCCCTTACTAACACCATTTTAGAACACACAAGTTCGGGTCCCTTAGACGTATATGGGGTTGGGGGTCCAGGTTCAAGTTTGGGTTTAAGTCCGGTCCCAAACCAGGATTTGTTTTTTGTTTTTTTTAAAGTCCAGCTGGATCCGCCGAACCCGAACATTTGTGGGTTTACCCATCTCTACCTATATTTTAAGCAATGCTTGCCCTGAGGAAGGAGAAATATCTCTGAAATGCGTTGACAATAAAGATCACGATCATCTATCAGCCTGAACATAAGAATGCTTCCACTGTAGCACAGCTTTTAACTCTTTCTTCTGGCCACACCAGGGTGCTGTAGCAGCCATGTTACATGCTATTTAGTGGCTGTGACTTCTCACAACCACAAGAGGTGAGCCTTCTAAAGGTCCAGTCACACATAACGAGATCGTTAACGAGATCATTACTATGTCACAGTTTCTGGATCGTTAAGTCGTTGGTGAGATCGTTGGTGAGATGTCACACAGTCATTTTCCCAACGACTTTAGTAACGATACAGCGACCTGTATAACAATCTCGCTGGTCGTTGAGACCCTGTCACACAGCAGCTATGTAACGATCCCGACCTCGAATAGGGGCGTAGTATTTGACGCTGTAAGCCACGTAGGAGTGCATATGCGTCGCCTGTTCCACACTCCTCCGCTCCGATATGTGGCCAATACTGCGTTCTGATTAGGCGGCCGGCCTAGAAGGCAACTTTGTATCGCTTCATCCTTTGTCCCTTTACAAGCCTTGCTTTGAGGATAGAACCTGTGACTCCACCCGGATTCATTCGTACTTTGTTCCCGGTTGCTTGCTTGCTTTTCGGATCAAAGCTGCATCTGCGCCCGGATTCATCCCTACTTCTTTCCCGAGTGTTTGCTTACTGTTTTCAGCGCCAACCAATCGGTGCAGAGGGGACGCGGAAAATGTGTCGCAACTGTGACGCCCTGGACTAACCAGGTAGTCACATACATACCAACATACACACCCCCCAACCTAGACAGTAACAACAGTCAGACAAAAACCCTTGTTGCCTCATTCCAGGGTCTGATGTCCACACCAGGTGGGGCAGAGCCAGGCGGTTGGCCCCACCCACCGAGGAGTTCACAGGCCTGGAGGCGGGAAAAGTGTCAGATCAGTTTAGGAGGTGAAAGTGAGAGAAGCAAAAGGTCTGCGGGTGTCTGAGTCGGAGCCCAGGCACTGACAGCAAGGTTGGCAGACGGTGGTGGCCGTCTGCAGGAGTTGGTGGAACTCCGCAGAGCCGTAAGGACCGGGGTTGGGCGTCGGCCCGCCGGTACCGGACCGGGAAACGGAGTGAAGCTAAGCACACAGGCAGGGCCATCGGACTCTGACCAGCCTTGGAGCCGCCGTCAATAGTCAAATCCGAATGTGACAGGAACCCCAGGGGTTTCCTAACAACCAAGTCCCGATTGAAGGCAACCGTCCACCCAGAGAGAATATACAGCCACCGCCACAGGCTAGAGATCCAAGGGCCAGCGCCTGTGGGCAAAACGGGCTCCTACGGCACCTATACGCTGGGGAGCGGACTACCGGTGGGCAACCACAGGAGTCAAGAACATCTTCACAGGTGCAGGGAAAGACAGCCACCATCAGCCGTCCGGGGAGAGCACAACAACAACACTGCAGCCGGCTGCGGGACCCGTCCATCCGGCCGTTTTGGTTTACCAGAGACTTTGTCAGTGATTGTCTGAGTGAGTACACCAGTGCCGTCCGGCACAGCGCCACACTGTCCCTGCAACCCTGCACCCCAGCCATCCAGCCTCCCCGTTACATCACGGGGCCCCGGGATCACCAACCCCCCTACTCACGGAGGGGACAACATCCTAGCTGCACCCTACCATCTCTCCCGGGAACCCCGTTACCAGCAGCGGTGGTGCCATCATCACCACGTCCCGTGGGTGGCATCACGGACAATCTCCCTAAACATACCACCCTCTTTTCACTCACGGGTGAGGAGCGCTGCTCGAGTCCCCGGGTCCGGTCCACTGCTCGAGCCACCGAGCAGCAGCAGCAGAAGCCCTGGACCCGAGCGTGCCGAGCGCGTCCCCTCCGCCCGCGTCACAACTACACGTCTACATGTCACACTTTAAGTTCTCATCTAGGTCGTTCATGAGATCATTGGTAGGTGTCAAACATACAGCTCCATCCTGCCCAGCAGGACTCCAACGAGCAAAAAATGGCCCAGGACATTCACTAATGACCAACAATCTCACAGCAAGGGGCGGATCGCTGGTACGTGTCAAACATAACGAGATCGCTTGTGAAGTCGTTGTTTCGTCACAGAAACTGTGACGTAGCAACAATGTCATTAGCGATCTCGTTATGTGTGAAGTGGCCTTTACTCCAATTGGGGATGGTTGTTATCCTGGATAAGGCACTATCTGCGCTTCTTTTGTCGTTCCAGTATTATCTAAAATAAGACACTGCAGAGGCACAAGGTATGGTCCTGGGATAAGATCTGAACAAAACAGCCATTACTTAATCCTCTGTTGGCCTTGGAATAAGATTTGATTCCACTGTCCACAATACTGGGAAGAGGATATATAGAAGAAAAATAACCTTATGCCATGTTCTTTCTGTGGACTTTAAAGGGAACCTGTCACAGATTTGGCGACTATAAGCTGCGGCCACCACCAGTGAGCTCTTTTATATACAGCATTCTAGAATACTGTATATAAGAGCCCAGGCCGCGCTGTATAGTGTAAAAATAACTTTTATAATACTCACCAAGGGGGGCGGTCTGGTCCGATGGGTGTTGCTGCTCTCCGGACCGGCGCCTCCTCTCTGCTGCGATCGCCGTCCTCCTTCTACCCAGTCCAGTATGGATGATGTGTCCAACGTCATCCATACAGCCCGGCATTGAGGTCCTGTGCAGCCGCACTTTGATCTGCTCTGCTTAGGGCAGATCAAAGTATTGTAGTGCGCATGCGTGAACAGTCTTTAACCTTTCCCCGCACCTGCGCATTTCAGTACTTTGATCTGCCCTTAGCAGCACAGATCAAAGTGCAAATACGCAGGAACATAATGACGGCTTGTGTGGATGACGTAGGATGCATCATGTACATGGGCCTCAGAAGAAGGAGGATGGCGATTACCACAGAGAGGATGCGCTGGACCAGAGAGCAGCAGTACCCATCGGACTGCATTGCCACCTAGGTGAGTATTACAAAAGTGATTTTTACGTTACATAGCGCGGCCTGGGCTCTTATATACAGTATTCTAGAATGATGTATATAAGAGCTTACTAGTGGTGGCCACAGGTTCTAGTCATCAAATTTGATCTGATGGCAGGTTCCCTTTAAATGCTTGCATACCCAGTGTTGATCCATCTATGAACCCTTATATTATATTTTTCCTCCCTAAGGGGTACCTTGCACGTTGCGACATCGCTACTGCAATCTCGTCGGGGTCAAATCGAAAGTGACGCACATCCGGCGCCGGTAACGACATCGCAACGTGTAAAGCCTAGAAGCACCGATAAACGATCACAAAAGCATCGAAAATCGGTCATCTGTGTAGCGTCAGTCACTTCCATAATGTCGCGGCAGCGACAGGTACGATGTTGTTCCTCGTTCCTGTGGCAACACACATCGCTGTGTGAGAAGCCACAGGAGCGAGGAACATCTCCTTACCTGCGTCCCGCAGCTCACGCTGGCTATGCGGAAGGACGGAGGTGGGCGGGATGTTTATGTCCCGCTCATCTCTGCCCCTCCGCTTCTATTGGCCGCCTGCCGTGTGACGTCGCTGTGACGCCGCACAACCAGCCCCCTTAGGAAGGAGACGGGTCGCCGGCCAGAGCGACGTCGCAGGGCAAGTAAGTGCGAGTGAAGCTGCCGTAGCGATAATGTTCGCTACAGCAGCTATTACAAGATATCGCAGCTGCGACGGGGGCGGGGACTATCGCGCTCGGCATCGCTACCATCGGCTTGCGATGTCATAGTGTGCAAAGTACCCCTAAGTCTTGACTGCTATTTTTAGCTAGCGGACCTACTCTCGTAGTCTCAGGAAGGAAAGCCGTCGAGGAGAGGGGGCATCAATAAAAATTAGGATGTAAAACCTCTGTTGGTAGGCAGGAACTAACCTCTTTAGGGACTTGTCCAGGGAGATTGGCCAGTTATTGCCAATATATTTATCTGTTTGCAACACTGTCACTGTTATTTTGGTCGGGGGTTTTTTTTTAGGGTTTTAGGTCGGGTTTTTTTTAGGGTTTTCTTCCAGAGGCAGGATTTTGAGGAGGTTGAGAACCAAGTGATTCATTTTCTCGCACATCCTGTTAGTCTGGGCATGGTAGGCCGTGGTCCGAATCTTCTTGCACCCGTACAGGTTGCAGAACTCTTGAAAAACCTCTGCCTCGAAGGCCGGGCCCCGGTCTGTAAGCACCTTCTCCGGGTAACCATGTGGCCGGCAGAAGTATGCCTGGAAGGCCCTTGCTGCAGTGCGGCCCGTCAAATCCTTGACGGGAACCACCACCATGAACCTGGAATAATGGTCTACGATGGTCAAGGCGTATGAGCTTGACATGGTCCAAGGCGACCAGCTCCAACGGCTGGCGGGTGACAATTGACTGTAGCGGGGCCTTCTGGCTAGTTTCAAAATAAGAAAGCCGCGGAGACACCATCACGTGTTTCTCAACGCTGGCAGGAAACTAGCCAGGTCTTTCACCGGGAAGGAACAACCACGGGAAGGGCAGTCTCCAGTCAAGGAGACCACCTATACCAAACATGGTATCCATCCACAGACAGCTGTTTCGGGGTATTTGCCCCTCATCAGTGTGGAGTAGGAATCTGGCTAGTGGGGGGGGCAATGCCTAGTAAAAGACTACTTAAGCAAGCATTGTTGACCTTAGGGAGATCAACATATCCACTGCGGAGACACCATCACGTGTTTCTCAACGCAGTGATTCTAGAGCATTGCCCCCTGGGAAGTATGCAAATAAGAAAGCCGCGGAGACACGATCACGTGTTTCTCAACGCTGGCAGGAAACTAGCCAGGTCTTTCACCGGGAAGGAACAACCACGGGAAGGGAAGTCTCCAGTCAAGGAGACCACCTATACCAAACATGGTATCCATCCACAGACAGCCGTTTCGGGGTATTTGCCCCTCATCAGTGTGGAGTAGGAATCTGGCTAGTGGGGGGCAATGCCTAGTAAAAGACTACTTAAGCAAGCATTGTTGACCTTAGGGAGATCAACATATCCACTGCGGAGACACCATCACGTGTTTCTCAACGCAGTGATTCTAGAGCATTGCCCCCTGGGAAGTATGCAAATAAGAAAGCCGCGGAGACACCATCACGTGTTTCTCAACGCTGTAGTAAAAGACTTACTAGGCATTGCCCCCCACTAGCCAGATTCCTACTCCACACTGATGAGGGGCAAATACCCCGAAACGGCTGTCTGTGGATGGATACCATGTTTGGTATAGGTGGTCTCCTTGACTGGAGACTGCCCTTCCCGTGGTTGTTCCTTCCCGGTGAAAGACCTGGCTAGTTTCCTGCCAGCGTTGAGAAACACGTGATGGTGTCTCCGCGGCTTTCTTATTTGCATACTTCCCAGGGGGCAATGCTCTAGAATCACTGCATTGAGAAACACGTGATGGTGTCTCCGCAGTGGATATGTTGATCTCCCTATGGTCAACAATGCTTGCTTAAGTAGTCTTTTACTAGGCATTGCCCCCCACTAGCCAGATTCCTACTCCACACTGATGAGGGGCAAATACCCCGAAACGGCTGTCTGTGGATGGATACCATGCTTGGTATAGGTGGTCTCCTTGACTGGAGACTGCCCTTCCCGTGGTTGTTCCTTCCCGGTGAAAGACCTGGCTAGTTTCCTGCCAGCGTTGAGAAACACGTGATGGTGTCTAAGCGGCTTTCTTATTTGCATACTTCCCAGGGGGCAATGCTCTAGAATCACTGCGTTGAGAAACACGTGATGGTGTCTCCGCAGTGGATATGTTGATCTCCCTAAGGTCAACAATGCTTGCTTAAGTAGTCTTTTACTAGGCATTGCCCCCCACTAGCCAGATTCCTACTCCACACTGATGAGGGGCAAATACCCCGAAACGGCTGTCTGTGGATGGATACCATGTTTGGTATAGGTGGTCTCCTTGACTGGAGACTGCCCTTCCTGTGGTTGTTCCTTGCCGGTGAAAGACCTGGCTAGTTTCCTGCCAGCGTTGAGAAACACGTGATGGTGTCTCCGCGGCTTTCTTATTTGCATACTTCCCAGGGGGCAATGCTCTAGAATCACTGCGTTGAGAAACACGTGATGGTGTCTCTGCAGTGGATATGTTGATCTCCCTAAGGTCAACAATGCTTGCTTAAGTAGTCTTTTACTAGGCATTGCCCCCCACTAGCCAGATTCCTACTCCACACTGATGAGGGGCAAATACCCCGAAACGGCTGTCTGTGGATGGATACCATGTTTGGTATAGGTGGTCTCCTTGACTGGAGACTGCCCTTCCCGTGGTTGTTCCTTCCCGGTGAAAGACCTGGCTAGTTTCCTGCCAGCGTTGAGAAACACGTGATGGTGTCTCCGCGGCTTTCTTATTTGCATACTTCCCAGGGGGCAATGCTCTAGAATCACTGCGTTGAGAAACACGTGATGGTGTCTCCGCAGTGGATATGTTGATCTCCCTAAGGTCAACAATGCTTGCTTAAGTACTTTCTGGCTAGTTTCGTCCCGTCTTCTCAGCGCACAGGGACCACACTCTCGGTACCAGGCCTCTACGGACTCTCTCATCCTGCTCCAGTAGAAGCGCTCCCTCAGCAGCATCTACAACTTCTTCCATCCGAAATGTCCAGCCCCGTCGTGATAAGCCTTCAGAACCATGAGTACGTATGCCTGCGGCACCACAAGCTGGCAGATCTTCTCATGCGTCTTCGGGTTGATTAGTCCCCGGTACAGTTTGCCCTCTTGCAAATATAAGCAATCCCTTTTTTTCCATAGCCGCTGCGCTTCTAAAGGGGCAGCAGGCTCTAACCTGGAAGCATCTTGGGAAATCATCATCTTGACTAGCCGGACCGCGGGCTCCTGATCTTGAGCTTCTCGCCACCCATGGCGAGGTAAAGGGTCTAAGTTTGCCTGCTGCCGACCAACATAAGGTTTTCCGTCCCTTGGCTGATAGAACGCGGGTATCTCGATTTCTTCCAGCCCATCTTCATCCAACCGTCCATCAGGTAGGTGCGGCATCCACATTGGTGTTCTTGCGGCCGGCTCTGTACTTGATAGTGAAGTAATAGTTGGCTAGCCGGGCTACCCAGCGTTGTTCCAGGGCCCCCAGCTTTGCCGTGGCCAGGTGTGTCAGAGGGTTGTTGTCTGTATAGGCTGTGAACTTCGCCGATGCCAGGTAATGCTTAAACCTCTCTGTTATTGCCCAGACAAGTGCCAATTTGAAGGAGCTGTAATTTTCGGGATTCCTTTCCGTCGGCCGAAGCTTTCTGCTGGCATAAGCGATTACTCTTTCCCTGCCATCTTGCATCTGGGACAGGACAGCCCCCAGACCCACATTGCTGGCATCGGTATAGAGGATGAACAGAAGGCCATAGTAGGGTAGGCCAGAATTTCTTCTCCGGTTAGGGCCGATTTCTGAAAATATTCTGAAAATAACGGATCACCGCTGACTGTCCAATTCAAGGCGCACTTCCACTAGGTAGGTGGATGGGTAAGTATCCTGTTCGTGACGCCAAGTTTTTCGGGGTGTGCCGCCCCCGTGCCAGGAGCTGCCGCTGCTCGGGTCCGGACCTTCTCAGGGGGGTGGCTCGAGGGTCTCCAGACCCGGGGTTTTCGCGGACACGCCGAGTAAAAGGGGGGACGTAGATGTACGGGCTAGGCCGTGTTAAGTTCGTGACGCCACCCACGGTGTGTGGTGAGGTGGGACACCACCGCTGCTGTTATGGGGCACCCAGGGAGATGTAGTGGCAGCTGGATGTTAACCCCTTTGTGGGTAGGGATGGTTGCCCCGGGACCCGGTGTCTTTGTGCAGGGTATAGCAACAGCAGGGGAACGTTTTGGTTACTCACAGTAAATGAACCACACGAGTCTTTGGTAAACCAAGGTGCTGGTGGCCGGCCGCCGTGGCCGGTTGCATTCCGGTCCCCACCCGGGCTGGTGATCTCTGTCCATTTCCTCTGCACTGACTTTGTGTATGGTGGACTGCCTGGTCTGGAACTCAAGAATCCGCTCCTGGCTGGATGTGGCCCAAGGAGCCGTGCCCACAGACGTTGGCTCGTGGGATCTATGGGCCCTGGCGGTGACCTCCTATTCCTGTCGGTGGGCTGTTGTCTTCTATGAGGGACTTTGGGTGGTACAGGACCTATAATTCTGTCCTCAATCGGTTAATTAGCTAGGCCGCTGGTTTCGGTCCTGGCTTCAGGGTCCGAGTAGCCCCTCTGTGCTACGGTTTCCGGGTCAGTTCCCCGTGTCGGTACCGGCGGGCTACAACCCTGTCCCGATCCACCTCGGTTCTGCCGAGCCGTCTTCCCGTCTCCTGCTGACAGAGACCACCGTCTGCCAGCTAGCCAAAGGCACCAGAGCTCCAACCCTGGCACCGTTCAACTTGAACCTCCTCTGCTGGAGCTACACCAAGCTCCAGCCCACACTCCTGTCAACTTGAACTACAAACTTAATCTACTTGTTTTCCCGCCCCGGGCTGTCTAGACCCCTGGATGGGCGTGTCCAACCACCTGGTCCTGCCCACTGGTGTGTCTATCTTTCCCTAAGGGGGGGTGACTAGGGTTTCAGGTCAGCTGTGTGTTTCCTAAGTGAGGTAAGGTGTTATGTGGGGGCTTATCTGTGACTACCTGGTTTTGCCAGTGCGTCACACATACACCATCTGCTCACCTTTCCTTGTAGTTTTTATAAGGAGCTATAGGGATGTGCCTTGCTGTGTATGTTCATGTTCACAGTAATGTCTGCATTCTTTACTATGAGGAAACACCTAAAGATTTATTTTTTTTATCCATTCATATCACCCCAATATGAGAAATTGTACAGAATTAAAGACAGATGAATATCTTCTCTCTGTTCTGTAATCCATATATTTCGTATGATCTAGTGAACATGTTAACTAGAGAAAACAAATGATGAGAATCGAGCTGGTATTTGGGGATCAGAGATAAATCTCACATGTTTCGATTTAAACCTCTCAGCTCAGAAATGTAAGGTATGTAAAAATATAGATAAACTATTAAAAATCACATTTACGAGGTGAAGATGATATCAAAAGCGTTTACTATTATACCAGTGTTTAAAGGGGTATTCCCATCTCAAAGATCCTATCCCAATATGTTGTAGGTGTGATAACAATAATTATAATAATATTAGCAAATACCTCCAATTACAAATGTAGTTCTGATTCACTATGTCACTTACTTCATGTGCAGGGCATTGCAGCATAGACCACCAGGATAGCATGCGCTGGTGAGTCAGCTCCACTTCCATTATGGGTGTTCTGTTCTAAATTGTCTTCTTGACTTTCTGAATGTAAAATCGCACAGGTATGTGTGTGTGTGTGTGTGTGCGTGTGTGTGTTCGTGTGTATGTGCGTGTGTATGTCTGTCTACCTGCCCACCTGCCCGCAGGCAGGAAGTCAGGAGGACAACTTAGAAGAGCGCACCGATAACGGAAGTGGGGCTGACTCACCAGCGCATGTGCAGTAGATTCAATGGGGGGGTGAATGAACGCAGGCTGAGGAACACTCTACTGCGCATGCGCAGGATTTGCCACCTGTGATTGTGACACTTAGAGGAGGTGACAGGAAAGATATTGCAGCTCGGAGGCGGGGATTTCTTAAAGGGAAGCAACTGCCCAGTAGCCGAAGCACAACGCCCAATAGCCTGGAAGGCCAATTTGCATATAGTGATCTAAAGTGATATTTGTGGAACAAGGCATCTGCTATGAAGCATACAGGTAAGACTACTGTCACCATCCTATTACCTGTATGTGTGACGCCCCTGGACTATCAGGTCGTCACAGGGTATTGCACAACCTGCCCTCCCGTGCAGTATCCACCTCCTTCTTGGTTTTGGGTCCCTAACCATATGGTGTTGCCATTAGCTAATCAAACCCTAGATACACCCTGCACCACACCCACCAAACACACCAGAGGAGGGCTTGAGTGGAATAGAGTCGCCCACCTGGGGGGTTGGGGAGGGAAAGTAAGGAGTGTCAAAAAGAGAGTAGTCTGAGTAGTGAAAGTGAGAGGAGGTCTGGAGCAGGGCTCCTGGGAAACTATCTAGATGGCAGATGGTGGTCTGGGCCTAGAGGAGTCGGACCCCATGTCGCAGGGGATCGTGGCAAGGGGCACCGATCTGTCGAGGAGGATAGCCGGCAGCCTTCCACCATCTCCGGTCCGGGACCGAGGCACGACGGGGTACGTGGACCCTAGGTCGGGGAGTAGCTTCAGGCAACCCGATAATTTACACGCGGAGAACAGAGCCTTCACGATTCGTTCCCCATCCGCTCTAGAATCAGGGCATTAGCGCAACGAGGGGAATAGGACTTTCCAAATCCAAAACGGTCCAGAAAATCCCAAGCATGAGCCCTGAGAGCAAGCTCCCTCACTTAGCCATAGTGGGGAGCGGGACCCGGCATGTTTCACACTACCAGGACCACCAAAGTAGTAAACTTAGTGCCAGGAGGCAGGTCACGGATCACCAGGCAGCATCATTAGGGACGGGACCCGAACTAAGCTCCCCTCAGCGGCAGCGGTGTCCAGAGACTTGGTTTACCAGTTGTCGGTGTCTGCTTAATGGACTGAGTGAGTACCAAAGTGACCCCCTCAACCTAACGGCATTCCCCCACCATCACCAAGTCCCGGGGTATTCCCCCTACCCGTGGAGGGGTCTAACACCTGGCTGCCCCATTCCATCACCCCCCCGGGTACTCCCAACTGCAGCGGTGGTACTCTTAATTACCACAAACCACGGGTGGCGTCACGAACTCTATAAAATTCCTTGTAAATAACCCCCCTTCATTTGAGTGGCCGCACGACCCCCGGGTTCCGAGACCCTCGAGCCACTCAGAACCCGGATCCGAGCAGCTCGACTGCTGGCACGGGGGCGGCACATATGCCCATAGTAAGAACTTAAAACGGTCAAAGGGGGTGACAGATTCCCTTTTAAGAAATTTTTGGGGTAGAGAAGAGTGAACCTGTGGAAGTTAGGTTTGGAGGGTGCAGCCGGACTTTTGAAAAAGTTTGGCTTGGGACTCTGACTTGACGTGAACCCCAATGGAAGTTACTAATTGGTTAGTTTGGGTCTCCGTCCAAATGCAGCCAGCGAAGTTTTTCCTTTTTTTTTGGTTTGGTGCACACTACATCCGATTACGCTGCTGTTACCCCCCAGCGAGAGCCGTTCAAACACTGCAAGCAGCTCACACTGGGCTGAGCACTGATCATACCCGATAACAACGACACTCGTGTGAGTGGTGTTCATACGTAAAGCACCAGAATCCCAAATCTGAACTTTGTTATTTTATGTAAAGTCTGTGCTTGGTGCAAACACTGCACCTCGGGTTCGCTCATCTCTACTTAGGAGGAATCTTGGGCCCCTGCTGATTTGTCAGCCTTGATTTAGGCCTTACTAGCTGCCCTTCAACTCTAAAAATGCATCAGACATAACACAGATCTTGGGTACGGATACTGAATCTGATTATATTGGTGGTGACAGGTCGGGAACATAGGGAAAGTTATTATCCAGAAGAAAGAAGTTTGCAGTGATGTTCAGTGGGAAGTGGTGAATATTTTCTCTTGATATACAGAAGCTTTGTGTTCCCGTCTTTTATTACCGCTCACGTTCACCTACTTGCACATTAGTATTCCGCTCGCTTGCTCTTACTCTGAGTATCAGGTCTGCAGCCACTTTATATATTTTACTGCATCTATAAAACAGGTTGTAAATATGTATGAAACACAGCGCTGTGACACGTGCACTGACAAGCGCAGGATTATGACAGAATGAACGGTAATCTCCGTTATATACCGAGGCGGGCGGACAAATAGCTGAAACAAAACAAAAATTAACTTTGCCGGTTTGTGAATTGTCAGTAAACACAATGCTAATAAAATGGACATTGCCATCAAAATGGATGGGAGTTCATTGGGGGAGTCTGTATATCTGTATATCTGATTAATAGTGATGTATTGTTGGAAGGAGGATGGCGGAGAATACTAGTCGAGGGACGATTTGAGGGAGCACCACTGGAACCTGGGCACGCACGGGGCACAGGGCCCTAGGTCAGGTGACAGTGTCATACGGCCTGGCAAATTCCTGCACGGTGAGGGTCTTCCACAGGCTTCACTGACCTACAGATCCGGGGGCATCAGCAGTAAAGTGAGGATCAGGGTTTGGACACATACCTCCACACAGGGTCCACACTGCCAGACGAACAGACAGACCGCTGTATCACAGCTGGGGGACCCCCAAAGTTAAAAGCTTAGGGGTCTCAACTACACTGAGAGTGCCGGGGACAGAGGAACTGAGTCATTAAACTAGCACTGGAAATACAGTGACCTGAACCAGCCATCCACAGGTTAAAGTGAGTAGAGACTGTTCATTACAACCCCAGTGTGCTCTCCTTCATTATAAAGTGCAAAGCTCCAATCTCACAAATCCCCTGGCTCAGCCCTGCCTGCGGAAGGCCTACCACCATAGCTGCCATCACCATCAGCCCAGGGGTTATTCCATTAAGCAGCGGCGGTTCCATCCTATTGACCACAACCCGCAGGTGGCGTCACATGAACATTAACTCTTATCTCCCATTTAAATACTCCCTCTATAAAAAGCACCCAGGATATGGGACCGGGCAACGGCCACCACAGTGACATCCCCAATTGTATATACTACCCGGGACAAAGTACCCCATTCCCTGGGCATCACATCTACATAGCTTAGCGTGTTGGCCAGGGACTATACCAGAGACATGACCAGTCCAGATATTACCCTCACTGCTTTGATTGATTGACAGGTCTCTCCCAGGTGTGTAGATAGAGAGTGGAGTGGGAAGAAGCTGTCCAGGAACAGCACTCTATAAAGTCACGTCTCTGTATAAAGTCACGCTCTTCATAATACAATTTCTTAGAAACACCAAAGAATGTCAGCGAAAAACCTACCTGACAGTAATAGTGCAGCCAGGCTCTGAACCATGCTGTCAGTAGTTTAAACCGCATGAATTGAGTGACAGGTTCCCTTTAAATTCTGTAATAAAAGGCTCTTTTTGCATTAAAAAAATGTGATTAAAAAGTAAAATAAAGAAATAACAATGTAATGTTTTTCATTTTAAAAATGTTAAGTCGTAAGAGTTTAATTCAGGTAGAATTAATTTGCCTTAATAGCAATTAGGGAGAGCTGTAATTCTGCGGCTCTATTAATATCCCAACTTTCTCAGTTCTCACTCTATTTCTATCAATAGTTGTACTTTTGCCTAAAGTGAGTTTCCACATTTATTGTGTGCACCTTGCTGCTACTTATAATACATGCAAGTGCATCTCAATCAATTAGAATATCATCAAAACGTTAATTTATTTCAGTAATTCAATACAAAAAGGGAACCGCATATATTAGAGTCATTACACACAGAGGGATCTATTTCAAGTGTTTATTTCCGATAATGTCGATGATTATGGCTTACAGCCAATGAAAACCCAAATGTCATTACTCATTATCTCAGAAAATTGGAATAATTACCACAAAACACCTGCAAAGGCTTCCTAAGCTCTTAAAATAGTCCCTTAGTCTGGTTCAGTAGGCTACACAATCATGGGGAAGACTGCTGACTGGACAGATGTCCAGAAGGCAGTCACTGACACACTCCACAAGGAGGGTAAGCCACAAAAGGTCATTGCTAAAGAAAGTGACTGTTCATAGAGTGCTGTATCCAAGAATATTAATGGAGAGTTGAGTGGAAGGATAAAGTGTGGTAGAAAAAGGTGCACAAGCAACCGGGATAACCGCAGCCTTGATAGGATTGTTAAGAAAAGGCCATTCAAAAATTTGGGGGAGATTCACAAGGAGTGGACAGCTGCTGGAGTCAGTGCTTCAAGAGCCTCCACACACAGGCGTATCCAGGACATGGGCTACAGCTGTCACATTCCTTGTGTCAAGCCACTCATGACCAATAGACAACGCCAGAAGCGTCTTACCTAGGCCAAGGAGAAAAAGAACTGGACTGTTGCTCAGTGGTCCAAGGTGTTGTTTTCAGATGAAAGTAAATTTTGCATTTCATTTGGAGATCAAGGTCCCAGAGTCTGGAGGAGGAGTGGAGAGGTCACAATCCAAGCTGCTGAGGTCTAGTGTGAAGTCTCCACAATCAGTGATGGTTTGGGGAGCCATGTCCATGTCATCTGCTGGTGTAGCTCCACTGTGTTTTATCAAGATCAAAGTCAGCGCAGCCATCTACAAGGAAATTTTAGAGCACTTCATGCTTCCCTCTGTCGACAAGCTTTTTGGAGATGGAAATTTCATTTTCCAGCAGGACTTGGCACCTGTTCACACTGCCAAAAGTACCAATACCTGGTTTAATAATCACAGTACCCAGTGGTGTAACTAGAGTTTGATGGGCCCCGATGCAAAGTTTGGACCTGGACTACCCCCCAACCGTACACCAACACTGGGGATACAGGATAGTGACGCCGACACTCGGGATACGGGATAATTATGCTGACATTCAGGGTATGGGATAGTGTCGCTGACACTTGGCTCTTTCCCTCAGCACCCATGTTTCCCATGACTTGAAATCCCTCTTTCTATCAGCACCCAGCTTTCCTATGCTCTGCTGTACATCTTTCCCTCAGTACGCACCTTCCCCATGCTCTGCTATACATCTTTCCCTCAGCACCCAGCTTTCCCATGATATCAGAGCATGGGAAAGCTGAGTGCTGAGGGAAAGATGTTTAACAGAGGATAGGAAAGCTGAGTGCTGAGGGAAAAATCTCTTTCCCTCAACACAAAACTTTCCCATTCCATGCTTTTGAATCATCTAAAAAGCATAAGGTGTAAAATAGAGCATTTGTTTCCCCGTCCGCAAAAAAATTTGGATACATGCATGATTTTTTTTAAACTAAAGAAATGTATACAGTTTATTTTGACTGTAATAACCATCATTGTATAGTTTCCAGTACTAATGACTTTGTGTCAGAGTTATAGGCTGTAGACATACAGTGGAGTATATCACAAAAATGAATACACCTCACATTTTTATAAATATTTTATCTTTTCATGGGACAACACTGAAGTTCTGACCCTTTGATACAATGTACAGTGTCAGTGTACAGCTTTTATTACAGTGCAAATTTGCTGCCCTCTAAATAACTCAACACACAGCCATTAATGTCAAAACTGTTGGCAACAAAAGTGAGTACACCCCTAAGTGAAAATGGCCAAATTGTGCCTAAAGTGTGACTATTTTGTCTGGCACCATTATTTTCAGGCACTGCCCTGACTCTCTTGGGCCTGGAGTTCACTAGAGCTTCACAGGAGCCGCTGGATCCTCCTCCATCCTCCATGACGACATCGTGGAGCTGGTGGATGTTAGAGACCTTGTGCTCCTCCACCTTTTGTTTGAAGATCCCCCAGAGATCCTCAATAGGGTTGAGGTCTGGAGACATACGTGGCCAGGCCATAACCTTTACCCTTTTCCTTAGCAAGGCAGTGATCATCTTGGAGGTGTGTTTAGGGGTATCATGTAGGAAATCCTCCCCTGCCCTCTAGCAGAGTCTGCCAAAAATATGCTCGAGTTCTCCATAGATTTCCATTACACTCTATCTATAAGCTATCCAAAAAATATAAAGTTGAAAAACTTTACCTGCTAAGTGAAATGTCAAAGATCATCCATGGAAAACTCTGTTTAAGAGTTGTTAGAAAGCCATGAAATGTTCTTGCAACACAAGAATGGTTAGAAAATAGAGAATATAAAAGAATGAGGGTAGATGGAGGTGTGAGCATGAAAACGATAATCAGAAGTCTTAAGGGCACTTTACACGCTGCGATCTCACTTGCGAGATCGCTAGCGAGCGTACCCGCCTCCGTCGGTTGTGCGTCACGGGCAAATCGCTGCCCGTGGCACACAACATCGCTTACACCCGTCACATGGACTTACCTTCCCTGCGACGTCACTGTGGCCGGCGAACCGCCTCCTTTCTTAGGGGGCGGTCCATGCGACGTCACAGTGCCATCACACGGCAGCCATCCAATAGAAGCGGAGGGGCGGAGATGAGTGGGACGTAACATCCCGCCCACCTCCTTCCCTCCTCATTGCTGATGGACGCAGGTAAGGAGATGTTCCTCGTTCCTGCGGTGTCACACATAGCGATGTGTGATGCCGCAGGAACGATGAACAACCAGCGGCATGCACCTCCAACAATATTATGTAAAGGAGCGACATGTCAACGATCAACAATTGTTGACGTTTTTATGATTATTGATCGTCGCTCCTAGGTGTCACACGCTGCGATGTCACTAACTACGCCGGATGTGCGTCACTAACGATGTGACCCCGACGATATATCGTTAGCGATGTCACAGTGTGTAAAGCACCCTTTAGACTTTACCGTTAGTCCATATCATCTATGTTTGGCCATCGTGGTTGAAACAAAAGGTACATTAATTAAAATAGGTATTTTTTAACTAAAAAACATCTTTGGATATTATTTAGGTTTAAGTTCTTTTCCATTTGATATGGTCACGTGTTTCAAACATGTATAAAACCTCCTAAAATATTTACAGTGGCTTGATCTAACTGATAAGTAAAGGTAAGCTGGATGTAGGCTCCACTTCACTGGACTCTTCTAATGTGTATCCAGCCGTTCTCGAATTTACTAAATTATTCATCAATTTTATCCTTCATGTTCTACTTTCACTAAATTGTATTAACATTTGGAGCTTTGACTTTCGACCCCAGACATATCAATTTGTCAGAAAGGTAAAAATGCAAACTTCATGTCTGTCTCTAGCTGTATGCTCTTTTACTGAGGGAAATTAAGACTGGAATAAAAGCAGAAATCAAAGCTGAGATGTAAAGGAAGCTCTGTCTGTGGATTGGACCAGTAGTTCGTTAGTGTATACAACTCTTTTTTACTCCTAGGTCCCTAGAATCAGAAGAATCAGACTACATTACACTGAACTTTAAGTGAAAATGTAATCAGAAAGAAATTTATTTAAATCATATTTTTATTCTAAATATATTGTTTTTGCTGCTTTTATTTTGTTCAGAGAATATAGAAAAGGCAATATTTATTCTGGAGCACAGCATAGCCATATTTTTTATTCAGGAGCATTACAATCACTCTGGTATTTTTAAGGGCATCGTTTCATGTTGTGCTGTAGATGACTGGAGAAGATGGAAGTCTGCAGAGTCGAGCTGTGGATGTGAAAAGTCATCATGGCATCTAGACAATGATATGTATAAAGAAACCTGGATGTAAATGTTTTTTATGTGATACTGACTATGTCTCATCAGTACTGTAGTTTCTGTAAGGTCAGCAGTCTAATGATGGCTGTTAAGAACAACTCCCTGCTCCTTACCATTGTTAAGGATATACTGGTATCATGATTCCTCCGCTCAGTGTGTCTTTGATGAAATTAGTGACTTTTTGCTGTACTATAGAATAAGGGCGTGCTGAGCTGTCAGTTTAGTGAGTGACAGCTCTGTCGTCCAATCTGGTGCTGGTGCGTGCTGAGCTTTTGGTGTGTTTAATGACAGCTCAGTCATCCATTCTGATACTGGGAGGTTCTGGGTTTTCTCAGATGTTCTCCGTTATTGCCTGGCTACTTAGCTGAGCAGTTAATCCCAGAACATTGCCAGTCATAGCATTCTTAAAAGCTGAGGACAAAGAGTACAAATAGGGTCTTTCCAGATATTAAAAGAGCGGTGTGTAACAGTATACACTCACCTTATAAGATTGTGAGTGTCACAACCACCAAGAAAGCATAAAAGACAATGGCGGCAACCGCAGCCCCACATAGAGGACTCTTCAGTGCTGGAGAGGAGAAGAGGGGGTTAATGCCGCACTGTCACCAAGAAGGAGGAAAAAAATAGTTGATTTGATAATAATTTATTAGAATAATTTATTCCATAGGTCTACGCGTTTCAGGGTTCAAGACCCCTTCTTCAGGACCAAAAAAGATGAAAAATCAACAAACTCTGAAGATTTGATTTTTCATCTTTTTTGGTCCTGAAGAAGGGGTCTTGAACCCTAAAATGCGTAGACTTTTGGAAAAAAATATTTTTATTATCAAATCAACAATTTTTTTCCTCTTTCTTGGAGACAGCGCGGCATTAACCCCTACTTCTCTCCAGCCCGTCCACGGTCCTTACAGTAGACTCCGATATGCCACTCCTGCAGACAGTCACCACCGTCTGCCAACCTTGCTGATCCGTCCGGGCCACACACCCGGACCAACTTCAGTCTGCTCCACTACTACTTTCCTTCCTCTCACTTTTAGTTCCCTCACTGAACTGCCTTACTTTTCCCGCCTCCAGGACTGTGAACTCCTCGGTGGGCGGGGCCAACCGCCTGGCCCACCCCCTGGTGTGAACATCAGCCCCTGGAGGAAGGCAACAGGGGTTTTAGTCTGACTTCGGTGTGCCTGACCGGGAGTGTGGGGTGTGTGGGTGTTGTTCTCTGTGGCCCCTGGCTTGTCCACGTCGCCACATTTGCCTAACCAATCCTCTGCTTCTCCCTCTGTCTCCTGTGTTACCAACTGCATGAACCTCTAGGCCTGCTGCACCTATCACTCCTATTGCTAACAAAATATCTATCTACCACTACTTCCCCTTCTGCACACTTGGCCCTACGTTACATAAAATCTTAGCCTAAAACATTAAACATTACTCTTCAATATCTATCTGTTAACACTCTTATGCTTTTACATTCCTAACCAGTTACGACAAAACACAATATTTCCCAGCAATAAAGCGCTAACGTGAGACACAGTAGGATATAACATACAGTAATATGCTTAAAGGGGGTATATATATGTGGCATGCATATATATATATATATATATATATATATATACACACAGTATAGGGATACCTAGGGTCAGGTATCCGGCTTGGTGCGGAGGTGCAGAACCTAGGGTAGCGAGGGTCCCCAGTGAGCGGCAGTAGGTTTGGTCAGGGTCACCATTTTCCCTCTCCTCGACATACGGTTTCCCTTCCCTTTCACCGTGCGCTTAGTACTTCCCCGTACCTAGCGTGACACCAAACAGCCAGTGCTGATACATGCACTCTCAGCATATATCAGATTACCTTCAACATCCTAGAACACTTTTCGGTCTGTGTAAGAATAGGGCAGTAATTTTAGTTTTATTATTATTACTTCCCATGCAGTGGCATACCACAAAAAGAGCCAAGCCATGCCACTGCTATGAGGCCCGTGAGCTGGGGGGCCCGGCGGTAGCTGCCTGCTGTGTCAGCGACAGCACTTGGTCCTCCCGCCCAGGATCACACTTTGAAACAGTAGCTCCCAGAGTGCGGCAACTGTGCTACTGTTAACTATGTTGGCGTGTGCAGCACACCGATACAGTTACCCTCTACAGTAGTGCTGGGATCCCATGACAAAATAATTGTGATTTTCATCTTTATTTAGGAATTTATTCATAATGATATATCCTTTTTCTATTCCTGAAGAACCCCTTTAATTAGTGAGAATAGCATTCCTCCGTTTGTTGCCTTCTATTCTATCCAGGACACAACTACTTACTATTGCATGATGGCATTTTCCATAAATACTGTCTTGTGTTTATTCAGTGTGTCACCCTTGTAGGTGTATTTTTTTTTAGCCATGAGATGCTGTTATTTAGGCAAGGAGCAATTACAGGACCACAAGCTGATGACTACACTATTACTAAATATCATTTAGCTTCAGGAAGCCATCATACTATATTTATAAGAGGTGAATTCAAGTGTCAGATACCACAAAGCTGCTTATCTATGCAGAGCACATTCATCTCCAGTGACAGAAAAGACGCAAAGTAGAGGAGATGTTATCAATACTAATATACATACGAGTGTCCTCGGCACAAGGTAAAGGACGGTATTACTACAGGTAAATGAGATGGACAGGTAACACGGGGGCTTTAACTTTATATCCATATTTTTATCACATTATATAAATTATAATTTTACCACTTATTTTTGTATTATTCTTTTCGTCCAATCTTTTAGCCTCAGATCACGTTAAGGCTTCTGTGACGCCCTGGACTATGGGGTCGTCACAGGGTATTGCACAATCTGCCCTCCCATGCAATATCCACCTCCTTCTTGGTTATGGGTCCCCAACTACATGGTGTTACCTACACCAGCTAATTAAATCCTAGGTACACTCTGCACCACACCCACCAGTGGAGTTGAATAGGGTCGCCCACTTGGGGGGTTGGTTAGGGGAGGTCAGGAGTGTCAGGAGTAGAGAGAGACGTGTGTTGGAGGTGAAGGAGAGAGGTGGTCAGGAGCAGGGCTCCTAGGAAGATGTCTAGGTGGCAGACGGTTGGTCTGGACCTAGAGGAGCTGGACCCCGGTCACAGGGGATCGTGGCAAGGGGCACGGAACTGTCGAGGAGGACAGCCGGCGACCTTGCACCATCACTGGGCTGAGACCAGGGCACGACGGGGTACGTGGACCCTAGGGAGTAGCTTCAGGCAACCTGACAATTTACCCGACGAGAACGGAAGTGTGGACCCTCACCATGGGGCCTGGCTACAATCCCGACCCTGGATCCTATGTATCACTGTGCTCCGGGAAAATGGGTGGTGAGCGATGGGACTTGAAATCCCCATCCTCTGCAGATTCTGGTAGTCCAACGTGGAGTATGTCCTACTCCAGGGCTCTGCACCCTCACTGCGCTGGCACTGTGGGAACGGTTAGGCTCGACCTCAGCTACCATGTTCTCCTCTGTCCGGTTGTCTCTTGCCCTTTTCCAGTCTGCTTGGTTCTACCAGGAGAAGCTCTCAAACCCTCTCTCCTGCGACTGTGTTCTTCAGAGTTGCAGACCATTCTAAGATGAAACTGTTTGTGTGTTCCTACTCCCTCAGTGCAGCCCCCACCTTTCTGATGACTCACCAGTGGTTGTCCCAGCAACCGGGAATTTCCCTTGCTATCTGGCTTCTGTCTGGAGTTGTGTAACTGTCTGACTCACTGGCTGGATGTTCTGTAAGTGTAAAACACCAGCGATTAACCTCTTCTTACCCAGGATAAGCATTGCATCTTAAATGAGATGCAATACCATGTGGCGACTGAAGCATCAGGGATGCCACACTATTGATTGTCTTACTTTACCTTTATTTGTGTGATATGTAACTGTCCACTTATCATCTGAAACCCTTTGTTCATGTAATCCTGTGCCAGCAGTCAGTCTGTTGTCTTTATAATATCCCTTCATTTATTTATTATCTGTCTTTCTATTACTTCTTTCACTTAATAAATAATATTAATTGTTTTGCAACATAATCCACTTTGTCCTCCGGTTTTTATCATTGCACTGTGAAATGCAAACCTCCCAAGGGTTACCACACAGGTTTCTCTGTGGTATTTTTCATTTGCTATAATTTCTTTTTAATCATTTGTACTCTCATGGCGTTGCAAAATGGAGTGATAGCCTTCCTTATTCAAAATTCCTTTTACTTTGTACAAATCTCCCACTTTACCAGCAGCAAAGCAACCCCAGACCATCACATTACCTCCACCATGCTTGACAGATGGTGTCAGGCATTCTTCCAGCATGTTTTCAGTTTTTCTGCGTCTCACAAATGTTCTTCTGTGTGATACAAACACCTCAAACTTCGATTTGTCTGTCCATAACACTTTTTTCCAATCTTCCTCTGTCCAATGTCTGTGTTCTTTTGCCCATATTAATCTTTCCCTTTTATTAGCCAGTCTCACATATGGCTTTTTCTTTGTCACTCTGCCCTGAAGGCCAGCATCCTGGTGTTGTCTCTTCACTGTAGACATTGACCTTGGCGTTTTGCGGGTACTATTTAATGAAGCTGCCAGTTGAGGACCTGTGAGGCGTTGATTTCTCAAACTAGAGACTCTAATGTACTTGTCTTGTTGCTTAGTTGTGCAGAGCGGCCTCCCACTTCTCTTTCTACTCTGGTTAGAGCCTGTTTGTGCTCTCCTCTGAAGGGAGTAGTACACACCGTTGTAGGAAATCTTCAGTTTCTTTGTAATTTCTCGCATGGAATATCCTTCATTTCTAAGAACAAGAATAGACTGTCAAGTTTCACATGAAAGTTCTCTTTTTCTGGCCATTTTGAAAGTTTAATGAAACCAACAAATGTAAAGCTCCAGATTCTCAACTAAGGCTGGGTTCACACATAGCGACAGCGACGTCGCTGTTACGTCACCATTTTCTGTGACGTAACAGCAACCTTGTAAGTTGCTGTTATGATCGCTGCTTAGCTGTCAAACACAGCGACGCAGCAGCGATCATAACGTCGCTACATGTGCAGGGAGCCGCGCACACTGCTTAGCGCTGGCTCCTTGCTCTCCTAGCTACAGTACACATAGGGTTAATTAACCCGATGTGTACTGCAGCTACATGTGCAGAGAGCAGGGAGCCGCGCACACTGCTTAGCGCTGGCTCCCTGCACTCCTAGCTACAGTACACATCGGGTTAATTACCTGATGTGTACTGCAGCTACATGTGCAGAGATCAGGAGCCGGCACTGGCAGCGAGAGCGGCGGAGGCTGGTAACGAAGGTAAATATCGGGTAACCAGGGAAAGGGCTTCCCATGGTTACCCGATGTTTATCTTGGTTACAGCTTACCGCAGCTGCCAGATGCCGGCTCCTGCTCTCTGCTCGCTTAATTTCGTCGCTCTCTCGCTGTCACACACAGCGATGTGTGCGTCACAGCGGGACAGCGCCTTTGAAGAAAACGAACCAGGGCTGTGTGTAACGAGCAGCGATCTCACAGCAGGGGCCAGATCGCTGCTCAGTGTCACACACAGCGAGATCGCTAATGAGGTCACTGTTGCGTCACCAAAACCGTGACGTAGCAGCGATTTCAGTAGCGATCTCGCTATGTGTGAAGCACCCCTAACTCAAAGGATGGTCAGTTTTATAGCTTCCCTAATCAGCAAAACTGTTTTCAGCTGTGCTAACATACTTGCACAAGGGTTTTCAAGGTATTTCTAAACAGCCATTAGCCTTCTAACAGTTAGCAAACACAATGTACCATTAGAACACTGGAGTGGTGGTTGTTGGAAATGGGCCTCTATACACCTATGTAAATAGTGCATTCAAAACCAGACGTTTGCAGCTAGAATAGTCATTTACCACATTAACAATGTATAGAGTGTATTTCTGTTTAATTTAATCTTAGCTTCATTGAAAAAAATGTGCTTTTCTTTAAAAAATAAGGAAGTACAGTACCGATCAAAAGTTTGGACACACCTTCTCATTCAAAGAGTTTTCTTTATTTTCATGACTCTGAAAATTGTAGATTCACATTGAAGGCATCAAAACTTTAAATTAACACATGTGGAATGAAATACTTAACAAAAAAGTGTGAAACAACTGAAAATATGTCTTATATTCTATCTAGGTTCTTCAAAGTAGCCACCTTTTGCTTTGATTACTGCTTTGCGCACTCTTGGCATTCTCTTGATGAGCTTCAAGAGGTAGTCACCGGAAATGGTTCTCACTTCACATGTGTGCCCTGTCAGGTTTAATAAGTGGGGTTTCTTGCCTTATAAATGGGGTTGGGACCATCAGTTGTGTTATGCAGAAGTCTGGTGGATACACAGCTGATAGTCCTACTGAATAGACTGTTAGAATATGTATTATGACAAGAAAAAAGCAGCTAAGTAAAGAAAAATGAGTGGCCATCATTACTTTAAGAAATGAAGGTCAGTCATTCCGAAACATTAGGAAAACGTTGAAAGTGTCCCCAAGTGCAGTGGCAAAAACCATCAAACGCTACAAAGAAACTGGTTCACATGAGGACCGCCCCAGGAAAGGAAGACCAAGAGTCACCTCTGCTGCGGAGGATAAGTTTATCTGAGTCACCAGCCTCAGAAATCGCAGGTTAGCAGCAGCTCAGATTAGAGACCAGATCAATGCCACACAGAGTTCTAGCAGCAGACACATCTCTAGAACAACTGTTAAGAGGAGACTTTGTGCAGAAGGCCTTCATGGTAAAATAGCTGCTAGGAAACCACTGCTAAGGACAGGCAACAAGCAGAAGAGACTTGTTTGGGCTAAAGAACACAAGGAATGGACATTAGACCAGTGGAAATCTGTGCTTTGGTTTGATGAGTCCAAATTTGAGATCTTTGGATCCAACCACCGTGTCTTTGTGCGACGCAGAAAATGTGAACAGATGGACTCTACATGCCTGGTTCCCACCGTGAAGCATGGAGGAGGAGGTGTGATGGTGTGGGGGTGCTTTGCTGGTGACACTGTTGGGGATTTATTCAAAATTGAAGGCATACTGAACCAGCATTGCTACCACAGCATCTTGTAGCGGCATGCTATTCAATCCGGTTTGCGTTTAGTTGGACCATCATTTATTTTTCAACAGGACAATGACCCCAAACACACCTCCAGGCTGTGTAAGGGCTATTTGACTAAGAAGGAGAGTGATGGGGTGCTACGCCAGATGACCTGGCCTCCACAGTCACCAGACCTGAACCCAATCGAGATGGTTTGGGGTGAGCTGGACCGCAGAGTGAAGGCAAAAAGGCCAACAAGTGCTAAGCATCTCTGGGAACTCCTTCAAGACTGTTGGAAGTCCATTTCCGGTGACTACCTCTTGAAGCTCATCAAGAGAATGCCAAGAGTGTGCAAAGCAGTAATCAAAGCAAAAGGTGGCTACTTTGAAGAACCTAGAATATAAGACATATTTTCAGTTGTTTCACACTTTTTTGTTAAGTATCTCATTCCACATGTGTTAATTCATAGTTTTGATGCCTTCAATGTGAATCTACAATTTTCAGAGTCATGAAAATAAAGAAAACTGTTTGAATGAGAAGGTGTGTCCAAACTTTTGGTCTGTACTGTATCTAAGTGACCCTAAACTTTTGAACTGTATTGTATGATAAAAATAATGGTGTGATTTAAAACTACAATACAACTCGTCCTGAAGATTGGCTTTGTTGGAAAGGGATTGTTAGCCATCTCTACTTTTTGCATACACCTTCCAGAAAAGAATAAGCAGCTCTAGTTACTAAAGCAAAAAAAGATGTATACTGTGCAATTTTAAGAAATTGTAACTTAGGTACAGTAAAATCACTGGTCTCAAAATATCCCTCTAAACAGATCTTTTTGGTGTAAGAGACGAATTCTGCAAAGATGTGAATGTTCTTTGATATTCTGAATAATATATACTGTACAATATTACCTTTCTTACATATTTAAACACTTAAAAATTGCTAAAGAAAAACGCGTGAGCCCTGGGGAGAGAGCGAAAGAAATTCAATAAATTGTGCTACTTACATGTAATTCACTTTTTCAGACAGAAGTGAATGTTATGTTTACTTGCTGCAATGCGGTGAGACAAGAATCACACGGCCACTGAAACACCGGCAAATGTTTATTTCCTGCAGTTTTACTGATCTTTGACCCTGCTTTTTAAAAAGTAATCTGGACTAATGAAAATCTGTTACTAGGTTATCCTGGCTCATCGGACAGCCACGCAACTTAGTGGCAGAGAGGCTGATTCACTGTAGTTTTGATAAAATAATTTTATCTACAGCAGTTCTACTAACACTCTTAATGATGATCTCCTGAAATGTATTCTTCAATACTCATGATCTCTGGCTCTCTCCCCACCACTGATTGGCTGTTTTCTGCCTATGCACAGTGAAGGCAGAAAGCTGTCAATTGATGGCATGGGTAGGGATAGACAGAGCTAATCACTGAGTCTACAAGAAAAACTGCAGCAGATAAAACAGTGTATTCCTCAATACTCATGATCTCTGGCTATCTCACCACCACTGATTGGCAGCTTTCTGCCTATGCACAGTTCAGGCAGGAAGCTGTCAATTGATGGCATGGGTGGGGATAGAAAGAGCTAATCATTGAGTGGACGAGCCAAGCTGCAGCAGATAAAACTGTGTATCCCTCCCTACTCATGATCTCTGGCTCTCTCCCCACCACTGACTAGCAGCTTTCTGCCTATGCACAGATCAGGCAGGAAGCTGTCAATTGATGGCATGGGTAGGGATAGCCAGAGCTAATCATTGAGTCTACGGGAAAAGCTGCAGCAGGTAAAACAGTGCATTCCGTAATACTCATGATCGCTGTCTCTCTCCCCTTCACTGTTTGGCAGCTTTCTGCCTATACACAGTTCAGGCAGAAAGTTGTCAATTGATGGCATGGGTGGGGATAGAAAGAGTTAATCCCTGTATGGACTAGCAAAGCTGCAGCAGGTAAAACAGTGTATTCCTCAATACTCATGATCTCTGGCTATCCCTCCACCACTGAAGGGGCAGCTTTCTGCCTATGTAAAGTGAAGGTAGAAAGCTGTCAATTAATGGCATGGGTAGGAATAGACATGGCTAATCATTGAGTCGACTAGCAAAACTGCAGCAGATAAAACAGTGTATTTCTCACTACTCATGATCTCTGGCTATCTCACCACCACTGATTGGCAGCTTTCTGCCTATGTACAGATCAGGCAGGAAGCATTTTTTCACTGGTGACATTTTGCCCAATATTTTGTCCATTGGAATTACATTCTGAGGTTTGTGGCACAAACTGAAGCATAGTCCTAAGACAAGCAGGGCTAGTAGAAGGCACCTCGCGGTCAGGAGGCTCTGTCCTGTATCACTGTCTCCAGTGTGTAGGACCAGTAGATGGTACTGACTTCATTGAAGAACAGTTCGGGACCTTAGGTCATTAAAAAAGAAATTCTTATTTTTTTTTAGTAAAATTCAGCTTACCCCAAACAGGTGAAGCTCTGTTGAATTGTTGATGTTCTGCTGTCTTGTTTTCGGATGAGCTAAATTTCCTTATGGTAAGACATAGACACAATCTGACAGAGAAATTAAAGCACACGGTGGTCCTGATTTATTAAATCTTTTATGCCAGAATTCTACCATAGAAATGTCACGCTAGGTAAGGAGAAGTACCAAGCGAACGGCAAAAGGGAAGGGGAACCCTGAGTCTAGGGAAAAGGAAAATAGTTATCCCTGACTAGTCCTACTGCTGGTCCCTGGGGTCCCTCACCACCCTAGATAGGTTCCACACCTATGCGCTGAGCCAGATACCTGACCCTAGGTATCCCTAGTGATGGGCCCTAAAGAGGGACCGGGTTGGATGAGCTGTTCAGTAACCCCACTAAAGACTATAGAAGACACAAGGTGGACATACAGGGGGGGAAAGCATGAACTACTTATCCACAGATGACTCAGGTAGAAGTTCAGCAACGTTTTCAGCAACAATATCACAGAGGAGTACAAGCCACCTACTTGCAACCAAGGCTTGAATGAACTGAAAAATATCACCAGCACCAGTCCAAGGAAGGAAGTAGTATTTAACCCCTTCACAACCGGCCAATTTTGCTCTTTCCATTATTTTTTTTTTGCCATTCTTCTTCCGAGAGACGTAACTTTTTTTTTTTTTTTTCAGTCAATCTATTCATGTGAGGGCTCGTTTTTTTTGCAAAAGGAGCTGCACTTTTAAATGAAACCATGAGTTGTATCATATAGTGTACTGGAAAACGGCAAAAAAAATTCCAAATGTGGAAAAATTGCAAAAAAAAAAAAAAGTGCAATTGCACTATTGTTTTTTTTAGATATTTTATTCACTGGGTTCACTATATGGTAAAACTGATGTGTTGGTGTGATGCCTGAGTCCCGTTCCTGGCTATGCTCCTGATCAGTGCTACTTTGTTACCACCTTCCCACTAGGGAAGGACCAGGCAGGAGTGTAATGAAAACAGATAAAGACAGACAAGGGAAAACCAAAACCCTTGGCACACTGCACACACACAGGAATAGACAAAGAGAGACTCAGGAGTAAAGCAAGAGCAGGAGGGTAGCAACAAAAAGACAACAAGAGTTAACTCCACAACTGCACAAAACAACAAGTATAACCACCAGATAGTCTGGATTACCACACCTCACCAGACCAGCTAAGATAAACTATAGCTGGTATAGGTGGAAGGATCTAGCCAGCATGTATAGGCGGGGAGCAGATTTAATTGTGATCAAAGGAGACTAACATGCAGACTAGCAGAGATTAACTCTTGCTAGCCTGCCTATGAATTACCACTCTGCAAATTGGCGCTCGAGTCTGCCTGTGTTAATCACAGGTACCAGAGAAGTTATGGGGCGGAGTGTCAGAATCTGGAGTCTGAGCAGAACGTGATGCTGCCATGACAGTCGGCGAAGTTTGTAAATATCTTCGTGTCACACTCTCTAGGAAGATGTTCACCAAGGGGGTACTTTACACGTTGCGACATCGCTAGCATTGGCTAGCGGTGACCAGCGCGATAGCACCCGCCCCTGTCGCACATGCGATATCTTGTGATTGCTGTCGTAGCGAACATTATCACTACGGCAGCTTCACACGCAGATACCTGCTCGGCGACGTCGTGGTGACTGCCGAACAATCCCTCCTTCAAGGGGGAGGTGCCTTGGCGTCACTCTGACGTCACCGCGACATCACTAAGCGGACAGCCAATAGCAGCAGAGGGGCGGAGATGAGCGGGACGTAACATCCCGCCCACCTACTTCCTTCCGCATTGACGGTGGACGCAGGTAAGGAGATGTTTGTCATTCCAGCGGCTTCACACACAGCGATGTGTGACGCCGCTGGAGCGACAAACAACATCGTACCTGCAGCTGGAGCGACATTATGAAAATGAACGACGTGACACAGATCAGCGATTTTTGACTGTTTTGCGCTCGTTCATCGTCGCTCTTAGGCTTTACACATTGAGATGTCGCTACCGGCGCCGGATGTGCGTCACAACAACCGTGACGCCGACGATATTTCGGTAGCGATGTCGCAACGTGTAAAATACCCTTTGCTGTCCTCTCATCTTTCAGAGAAGCTGGGCAAGACAAGACGTTCCAAAGTAGCACGAAGTTAACATGCAGTAGCATCCAGTTTGTACTATGGTCACATTGATCTAACCTGATTGGATAGTGATAGTATAACTTTATAATATGCCACCATTGTTGGATAGTGATAGTGTAACTTTATAATATGCCACCATTGTTGGATAGTGATAGTGTAACTTTATAATATGCCACCATTGTTGGATAGTGATAGTGTAACTTTATAATATGCCACCATTGTTGGATAGTGATAGCATAACTTTATAATATGCCACCATTGTCTTTTGGGGGATAATTCCTTTAAATTAGATGACTAAAAGAACCAATTCAAATTGTCTCTCCAGGAAAGGAGACAAACTCTAGCGCCACCTATTGGAAGTAGCGATCCTAAAAGTCAAAAGTGGCCTTTTAACAAGCCTTTTCATATGACCTAGGATATATGCCAGATCAGAATCCCAATTTGCAGACACAGTGTTTCGTGGTGGTTGCCCCTCGTCAGTGCAAAGTGTGGGTAACTGATCTGGCTTATGAGAAGCTATGTGGGGACCACGGGGGAAGACTATTCTCCTTACGGAGACCTGACAAACAACAAAAAAACAGAACAGAACAATACAAAACAAAAACATGATTGTCAGTTACCTTAAACCTGGCTTGTACACAGCAGCATACCACCGCTAAATACACCGTGCCTAAAGTCAACATGACGTTCTTGAAGGCACATTTAACACTGGAGCCTAAATCAGAGAGAAAGCTACAACATTATGGTTCTGTATCTGAGTCCGCTATTGATCAGATACAGCCCCTGGCAAGCACAGCATTGTCTGGCATCTAGCCGGCCAGATAAGTGAATGAACGGGGATGCGAGGCGGGTGCACCGTCTTCCCAAGAGTCAAGTATTCTGTGTGCTTGTTAGTTTAACATGGACTCATGAATTTCACTTAGTCAAATACATTCTGAAAGAAGAAATATACTTAAGTGATTTTAAGGGCAAGTGGATCTAAACATAATGACCCAGATGAATTACTTTACTTTATTTTGCAGCAGTGGATGTGCATTACATTAGTGAATTGCAATGGTTTACTGTGCAAGAGGCCATCATAATTTAACGAGTAAATTAATTGATTGCATGAACTCTGAGAAGTAGCAATAATCACTAGGGGCAAACACAAAAATACACTCAGTTTTGCTCCTATGTTCCCCTACAATCTACATAACTAAATTAATGACATACTTGTTGTAGCGTGGGCTTACAATCTAGAAAGCGGCCCAGTGTCCTCTTCTGCAGCTAATCGCTACGATCAGCTGTTCTCCATTCCTGTTGTGACCTCGTGCGCTCCCGCGGTCACAATGAGAGCTGAAGAAGTGAGGGCGCATGCGCCGCCTTCTCAGCCGTAAGACTAGAATAACAGAGTCTTCACAAAGATGGCGGCGAAGATAAGCGCTAAGCGCAGGCGAAAACTCCGACGCCATCTTAGGCCGGGTACACATCTCCGGCTTTTCTCCGGTTTGACGGATGCGGCGCATGCCAGTACAGTGTATACAGTACACTGGTAGCGCAACAAGCGCCGGTCACATGCTGTCATGTGACCGGAGCATGTGACCCGGAAGTTGCGGCGCTGCCACTGTACTGTATCATACTGTACAGGCGGGCGCCGCATCCGTCAAACCGGCGAAAAGCCGGATATGTGTATCCGGCCTTAGTGACGAAAAAGATGAATAGTAACATTAGCATAGAGAACAGAGAGGAAGGAACAACAGACGGGGGAGCGGTAATCCGTATGAATACCCACCCAGATATTATCTGCTCTGATGCAACTGTCACTCAAGAAACAAAAGGAAAACTTCACTTTCTTGGATTTGAAAGGCTAAACATCCGAGCTGACCACTAATGGTAGATAATCTGCCTGATAGTGCCAGTATAGCACTAGCTTTATCTTATATACGAAAATCCTGATGATTGGTTACCTTTAATAAATTACAGTAAGCATGTTCAATACTGGTTACCTGTGTCATTTCTCCTTATTATGTGGCGCCCCTGAGGCTTCAGTCGCCACAGAGAATTGCACCTAATTTGAGGTGTAATGCTGCACCCGGATCCTAAAGAGGTTGGTACCACCGGTTACACCACATACACAACTCAAATACACAATCAGGTTGCCCTCCCCAATGGGGACCGCACTAGGGTAGCGTCGTAAGGTTGCCTTCAAACATGGTGGGCACCACCCAGTAGTGACAGGAAGCCGGGGAAGGGCGACCACTTAGGGGGAGTTAAGAGCCCACACAACAGTTATAGGGAATTCTGCAGCAGGAGAGGAGAGGAGCAGAGGTGTCTCACTGGTGCTCTGGTGGGACAGAGGAGTTCACACGGTTGCCGCAGGGATAGTGAAACTGCTCCC
The DNA here is from genome assembly GCF_048569485.1 of Anomaloglossus baeobatrachus. Classification (NCBI taxonomy): domain Eukaryota; kingdom Metazoa; phylum Chordata; class Amphibia; order Anura; family Aromobatidae; genus Anomaloglossus; species Anomaloglossus baeobatrachus. The sequence goes on from NC_134358.1 coordinate 521,789,996, forward strand.
TCGGAACCGGCGACACGCAGGGTGCAGAACCCTAGGGAAGATCACACTCCACATTGGCTTTCCAGAATCTGCTGGGACAGGGGGGTTTCAAGCTTCCCTGGCCACAAAGAGAATGAAAGCACAGTCCCAAGATAGGATCCAGGGCCTTGGACAGCACCAGGCCCCAGTGTGGAGCCACGGTATCTGCTAATAGGGACAAGAGTACTACTCAAGACGAACTGGGGTCCCCAAGTAGCTTCAAGGCATGGGGATCCAACACACACGGCGTTAGGAGGAAGGAATTCACCGAGCACCACACCGGACTGACCTCTGAAGGGATTCGGGTTCAACGGAGCCCATCACAGGAGGTGACCGGTATTACCCAGGCGAGCGGCAGTAAAAAAGAGTAAAACCACCTAGAACCACAGCAACTGGTTTGGACTCTTTATTACCGGTGCCGCCGCCCCGCGCCTCGGTGCCAAACGCCATCACTACTCCTCTCATCATCCTTCCCGGGGCCTGCTCCACCTGTGGGGAGCGATACCATCTTGGCTGCTACTACCATCTGCCCCAAAGGACAGCGACAGCAGAGGCGGCTGATCCCTGGCCGCATACCACTGGTGGCGTCATGACTTTCATCATACTACTACCTTCATCATCTACCCTCCTTATTGGTGTACACCTCGGGGCACGAAGCCGGGCAGGCCACTGCAACATCCCAGATCATCACACCAACCCGGTGACGTGTAATTCAGGTATGAGATACTGTGTGCCTGATGACAAGTGGGTGGTCAACAGGCAGCAAGTGAGATTGATCAGTACCGGACACCCTCAGCCTTCAGGCCTCAAAGCAATTGAGTGGCATGCCACCATAGACATTTTGTGCTGCTGTCTAGTGCCTCCATGAGACGCTTCTACTAGTAGTAAGAATTAGTGATAGGTAGACCCGGTTTATAAAAGTCCGGATCCACACGGTTTCAAACTTTCCCAAGTGCCGGATCCGGGCCCGGGATTCCGGGTGTTGATCTGAATCCGGCAACTCGGGGAATAAAAGAATAATAAAATAAAGAAAATAAGAATGAAGCAAGCGCTTCATACTTACCGATGCTCCAGGGCGGTTGTACACTGCTCCCGCTGCCGCTCACTTCAGGGGCCGCTCATTAGCTTCATTGCATATGCATTACTTTCCCTGCTTTCCCTGCCCACCCCACCTTCAGGACACTGAATGACATCACTGCTGCCAGTCAGGTACTCCTTGTCAGTGTTTCCCAGAGCCTGGTGAGATCGGACATGTTTTTGGTCTTTCCAGGCTTGGATGTAGCAGAGCCAGGACCACTGTGAGACGTTGTGTGGATTACGGCGAAACTTCAAGGGTCTTTTTAGGGTTAATAAAGAGGGGAAAGAGGGTGCTGTATTTTATCACAAATAAATGATTTTTCTCTGTGTTTGTGTGTATTTCTTTTTACTTATAGGATTAGTGATGGGGGATCTCATAGACCTCTACCCATCACTAATTTTGGGTTTGATGACAGTTGTGCACTGTCATTAACCCCTGATATTACCCCAATTGCCACCGCACCTAGACAATCGGGAAGAGCTGGGTAAAGCCCCGGTATTGTCACATGTAATGGATGCAACAATTTCGGGGCGGCTGCAGGCTGCTATTTTTAGGCTGGGGGGCTCCCAATAACCATAGGTCTTCCCAACCTGAAAATTCCTAGCCCTCAGCTGTCGGGCTTTATCAGGGCTGGGTATCAAATCTGGAGGGGGGTGGGGAACCACACTCTTTTTTTAAAATTATTTAGTTAAATAATAATAAACAAAAGTTGCATGCGCTTTCTCCTATTTTGATACACAGCCAAGATAAGCGCACGGCTGGGGAAGTAAAAACATGGTGGAAATGAAAGACTTCAATGGGACCTTGGCTGCCATATCAATCCATTGACACCTGTCATCACAAAGTGTTGGGTCTCAAGGTTGGGTTTCATGGGGGTACAAATATGCTAGAAAACGGGGCCTTCAGTGGGATCCTGGCTGCCATGGCAATCCATTTTGACCCCACAATCACATTATGTGGGGTCAGTGGGTGCTAGAAGAAGCATTCAGTGGGAATGAAGCCATGTATATGCTGCTGTCAGTAATTAAACAGAAGGGGTTAAATTGTGCCAGATTTTAGTAAATTTGTTGGGCTTTTGAGGTCCCTCCAACTGCCAAAACCCCTCCACCTTACCGGAAAATAGGAAAAAGTCACAACTTTTTTTTGTTATAAAATTGATGTAAACCATTAATAAATTCCCCCCAACGGGCACCTTTGCTCCCATCTGCGTGGAATTTGGATAATACTAATAAACCAGAACTCCGTTTTCTAAGGATCTCTGGAAATACTAAAGCTGCGCTGTTATTGTTGGTTGTTAGGGGCAACAAGGCTATATTGTCAACCAAATTTGACAAATGAGGCCCATGTATAATGCCCATACTTTCCAGAAGCCCAATAATACGATAGCTTCATAGGAGAACAAAGAGATATTTTTATTGAACATTTGCAAACCGAGCATGAATCCCACATTACAGAACAGCGAGAGCGGCGCCTCTCAGGTGAGCTTTCTCTACCAAGGTAATTACTGTTCACTATAACTGGAGCCACACATCATTTTGGAAACCACTTTGGAAGGCAGTCAGAGACAATAGCTGTTCTGGCAGAGTGCTGGCAGAGTGCCCCAGTTTGTTTTCCAATCATCACAGTGCCCCCTAAAGTGCTATTCAATCAGCGTGCTCCATATTTTTAATCATATCCCGAGCCCAGGCTGGAAGGCAATGAAGACATTCAGTATACAGCATCGGATCATGGCTGGCTATCTAAAATCTACCTATATACCCATCTATTTAACTTCTATCTATCTATACATCTGTGCATCCATCTACCTATCTATTATCTATCAATCCAATAATCTATCCCATATCTATCTATTTATCTCATATTTATCTATCTATCTATAATCTATCTATCCAGTGGCGTAGCAACTGCTTTTGCCGCCCGGGGCGGTCGTCAAATTTGCCGCCCCCCTCCGTTGGCCATCGATAATCCAGAATATATATAACTTGGGTATCTTGGATATTGGGAGATGGATGGAGGGGGGCAGCGTCTGATGGGGAGAGCAGTGGCAAATGCAGGGGGGCAGCGGCTGATAGGGAGAGCGGGAGCAGATGGGGGGGCAGCAAATGGAGGAGGGCGGTGGCAGATCGGAGGCAATAGCGGCGGTGGATCAGGGGCAGTGACTACTGCTGCTGCGGCGGCGCGGCTGAAAGGGGCAGTGGCAAGGGCAGCGGTAGATCGGGGGCTGAATGGGGGTAGCGGTGGATCGGGGGCACTTACCAAATGGCACTTGCAGGGATCACTCTCCTCAGCTTTCATGGATGAAGTGAAGGTGAGGAGAGTGGTCACCTACAGGTCACCGACCCCAGATCCAAGGTGATTGGAGAGATCGGTCACAAGGCCGATCTTTCCAATCAGAGCTGGGGGCGAGTGAAACAAGCTGCACTATAGCTGCACTGATCATGGCTGGATTTCAATGTTTCAGCCATTTTCAATGGCTGAAATATCACAGTGGCTGTGATTGGCTGAACGGCGTTCGTCAGCCAATCACAGCCTCAGTAGGTCTGGGGGGGAGACACCACCCCTCCTGAGGTCAGGCAGAGGTCCCCTCCTCCCCCGAATCTAAGGTTTTTGCACACCGATCGCAGGCACCGAGGCTACGATTTTGCCATGACATACTGGGTACGTCATGGGTCGTTAAGTACCAGGTCACCATGACGTACCCAGTATGTCATGGGTCGTTAAGAGGTTAATCAACAATTATTAATTCTTCTATGTTTTTCTATTTTTTATTTTTTACACCAAAAATGCCGCCCCCCCTAACACGCGCCGCCTGGGGCGGACCGCCACCTCCGCCCCCCCTTTGCTACGCCACTGTATCTATCTATCTATCTATCCGATATCTATATATCTATCTATTATCTGACTATCTATTTATCTATTTATCCATTGATCTATGTGTCCATTGATCTATCTCTTATCTATCTATCTATCTATCTATCTATCTTATATTTATCTATCTGTCACGGTCTTCTTTTTATGAGATTAGTGACAGGCTCTGGGTTGGACTTTTGTTTATCATCTGAGGCCATAAACTTTAAACATGTGTTTTTCTTTTCAAAGTTGCAGGGTTAATGTCAGTACTCCTTGCTAGCAGCAAGCTCATTGACCCTGCCCAGGTGTTTTCCCTTATTACCACTTCCTGTCTGGATAAAAACCCTCTGCTCTCTGCAGAGGGTGCCGGTTATTCAGTTTAGTCTGGAGCTAGGCCTGGAGCTTTGAAGACGTGGTTTTTTGCTGCTGCTGCCTGCTGTCTATTGTAGTGTGTGAAAGTAGCTAGTTTTGTTATTTTCTCCTTCCTTTGTCCCCCCCTTGTACACCATTTGTAGTTCCATGGTGCTGTTTTAAGGTGTGCGTGAGTGTTGTTGTTACCCATGTCTGTCTATATTTGTTGGTGGGGTTTTTGACTTCTGTACTAGCCCTTCCCCTTAGGTGGTGGGTTGTGGTGGGGTTCTTACCATCAGGGTCAAAAACAGGAGATAGGGAGACGCTGGGGGCTCAGACCTCACTATCTTCAACCGTAATTCTGGGTTGAGGGATAGCCTAGGGCAGTCATGGCGAACCTTTCACAGGCCGAGTGCCCAAACTGTAGCCCTAAACCCAATTTTTTCCGAAGTGCCAACTAATCCTATTATGTAAATAATTGATTTTAACCTTACCTTTGCAGTCTTCTCTTCAGCAGGGGGTTTCACGCTCATGTATGGTTACCACACATTGAAGCTGAGCCCCTGCCCTTTCCAGACACAGCAGTTGGATTGATGTTTCTGGAAAAAATTGCAGCATATTAGACAGAGATTTTAGCATGGAATGCAATCAGATGTCACCCTGAAATCCACATCTACATTTCAAAGTCTGAACATCTTGAAAACCCATAAAGACGTACGAGTTGCTCCCCTCCTACTTCATTGTGTAGTTATGTCCCCCCTCCTGGGCCACTTCCTGGTAAACATGTCCCCCATCCTGATATATATTTCCTACATTCTGGTATATTTGTCCCCATCATAGCCCCATCCTGGCAAATGTACCCCATCCCGGCATATTCCCCATACTGGTAAATGTTCCTCCATCCTGGTAAATGTACCCCATTATTATAAATGTATTTCATCGCTGGCTTGTTCCCCCATGCTGTTAAATGACCCGACCCTGGTAAATGTACCTCATCCCGGCATTTACCCCATTCCTGGTAAATGTCCTCCATCCTGGTAAATGTACCCCATCCTGGTAAATGTACCCCATTATTGTAAATATATTTCATTGCTGGCATGTTCCCCCATGCTGTTAAGTGACCCCATCCTGGTAAATGTATCCCATTCTGGCATGTTCCCCCATCCTGCTAAATGTACCCCTTTCTGGCATGTTCACCCATCCTGGTAAATGTACCCCATCCAGGCATGTTCCCTTATCCTGGTAAATGTCCCCTTTCCTGGTATGTTCCCCTTCCTGCTAAATGTACCCCATCCTGGCATGTTTCCCCCCCATCCTTGCAGCCATGCTTCCCCCCCCATCCTTGCAGCCATGTTTCCCCCCCATCTTTGCAGCCATGTTTCCCCCCCATCCATGCAGCCATGTCCCCCCCCCCATCCGTGCAGCCATGTTTCCCCCATCCATGCTGTTCATGTTTCCCCCATCCGTGCTGTCCATGTTTCCCCCATCCGTGCTGGCACTGTCTCCCCATCCGAGCTGTCCATGTTTCCCCCATCCGTGCTGGCACTGTCCCCCCATCCGTGCTGTCCATATTTCCCCCATCCGTGCTGGCACTGTCCCCCCATCCGTGCTGTCCATGTTTCCCCCATCCGTGCTGGCACTGTCCCCCCATCTGTGATGTCCATGTTTCACCCATCCTTGCTGACACTGTCCCCCCATCCGTGCTGGCACTGTCCACCCATCCGTGCAGTCCATGTTTCCCCCATCCGTGCTGTCCATGTTTCCCCCATCCGTGCTGTCCATGTTTCCCCCATCCGTGCTGGCACTGTCCCCCCATCCGAGCTGTCCATGTTTCCCCCATCCGTGCTGGCACTGTCCCCCCATCCGTGCTGTCCATATTTCCCCCATCCGTGCTGGCACTCTCCCCCCATCCGTGCTGGCACTCTCCCCCTATCCGTACTGGCACTGTCCCCCCATCCGTGCTGTCCATGTTTCCCCCATCCATGCTGGCACTGTCCCCCCATCTGTGATGTCCATGTTTCACCCATCCTTGCTGACACTGTCCCCCCATGCGTGCTGGCACTGTCCCCCCATCCGTGCAGTCCATGTTTCCCCCATCCGTGCTGTCCATGTTTCCCCCATCCGTGCTGGCACTGTCCCCCCATCAGTGCAGTCCATGTTTCCCCCATCCGTGCTGTCCATGTTTCCCCCATCCGTGCTGGCACTGTCCCCCCATCAGTGCAGTCCATGTTTCCCCCATCCGTGCTGTCCATGTTTCCCCCATCCATGCTGGCACTGTCCCCCCATCAGTGTAGTCCATGTTTCCCCCATCCCTGCTGTCCATGTTTCCCCCATCCGTGCTGGCACATTCCCCCCATCAGTGCAGTCCATGTTTCCCCCATCCCTGCTGTCCATGTTTCCCCCATCCGTGCTGGCACTGTCCCCCCATCAGTGCAGTCCATGTTTCCCCCATCCGTGCTGTCCATGTTTCCCCCATCCGTGCTGGCACTGTCCCCCCATCAGTGCAGTCCATGTTTCCCCCATCCGTGCTGTCCATGTTTCCCCCATCCGTGCTGGCACTGTCCCCCCATCAGTGCAGTCCATGTTTCCCCCATCCCTGCTGTCCATGTTTCCCCCATCCGTGCTGGCACATTCCCCCCATCAGTGCAGTCCATGTTTCCCCCATCCCTGCTGTCCATGTTTCCCCCATCCGTGCTGGCACTGTCCCCCCATCAGTGCAGTCCATGTTTCCCCCATCCGTGCTGTCCATGTTTCCCCCATCCGTGCTGGCACTGTCCCCCCATCAGTGCAGTCCATGCTTCCCCCATCCGTGCTGTCCATGTTTCCCCCATCCGTGCTGTCCATGTTTCCCCCATCCGTGCTGTCCATGTTTCCCCCATCCGTGCTGGCACTGTCCCCCCATCAGTGCAGTCCATGTTTCCCCCATCCCTGCTGTCCATGTTTCCCCCATCCGTGCTGGCACTGTCCCCCCATCAGTGCAGTCCATGTTTCCCCCATCCCTGCTGTCCATTTTTCCCCCATCCGTGCTGGCACTGTCCCCCCACACCTTGGCACAGCGGCACACAGTTTAAAAATAAAAAAAACCCCTCACCTTGTAGCACTCGCTCCACCGCTGTGCGCCGCTGGGTTCCTGCGCGGCCACATGACGCCGGCGCCGCCTACTGACGCTTCTCTGTCTCCTAGGCAACAGGCCTGCGGCCCAGGAGAGGAGGCATGTCAGAGGGAAGAGAAATGTCTCCTCTGCTCCAGCACAACTTCGAACTGCCGGCACGATCACACCGGAAGTTCAAAGTTGCTGAATGTAGTGACAGCGCGAGTACCGGCAGAAAGGGCTCTGCGTGCCCAATCTGGCACGCATGCCATAGGTTTGCCATCACTGGCCTAGGGTAGACTTTGTCTGAGAGCCAGCGCAGGGGCTCCTTTTGCAGTCATTCCTTTATGCCACTTATGTGACACTATCTATCTATCTATCTATATATCTATCTATCTATCTATATATCTATCTATCTATCTATCTATCTATCTATCTAGCTATCTATCTATCTATCTATCTTATATAAGCATGGTGGTGGATGAAAATAACACCCTCCATAGACTGAAGCATGGTGGTGGCTCATTGATTCTTTGGAGCTTCTTTGAATTCATCTTGCCTTACACACAATGCAGATTTCCTGTTCCAGAGGAAGCAATAAAGTATTAGGAAATCTTAGGAGAAAACTTCATGCCTTCTGTGAGGAACTGGAAACTTGGGTATCATTGGACTTTCCAACAGGACAGTGATCCCAAGTATTTCTCAAAGTTTTAGTAGAAGTCCTGGAAGATTCTGTAGTGGCCATCACCTGACTTGAAACTTATAGAAAAACACTGTCAGATGCTGGTGTCTGTCAATGCATCTCATCTGCAACAGATCATAGCAGCAAAAAGGTGTCTACTAAGTACTAAAGACACTTGTCATGAGGAGGGTGAATAATTCTGAGCCCGTAATAGTAAATTAAAGAGCCATTTTGTAATGAATTTTTATACAAACCACTTGTTCAATTGGTTTATTGCAAACAGAAGAACGTTTGTAAATATTGACGATAAACCTAATATGCAATGGGGGTTGAATAATTTTGATTTCAACTGCCATCTCTTTTCCGCTATAGTATTCTCTGCACATTTGTCCTGAGGAAGAGGACGGATATGTCCTTGAAACGCGTAGACCTGTGTAAAGACCTGTGAAAATAAAGAAAAGAGTTTTACTATCTTCACCTGGACTCCTGTGGTTTGGCACGGTATTCTAATCCTGCATTTCTCCTGCTGATTTAAACAATGAATAAGGGAACTCTGGTATTGAATTACTGCCATATGAATATTTGAAAAAAGAGATACTTTGCTTATGTATTGGCCAATGCATGTGAGCCTGGAAACCATCGACAATTTGTATCTCTATATCGGGATCCTAACTGAAATGCCTCTACACGGGTTAAAAACCTACATGTCTGGGCAGCTAGGATCCAGCTATAAAGCCAACATATAAGCTAAGTATCTCTTTTTTCAAACATTCCTATAGCAGTAATGCAATACCAGAGTTCACTTATTCATTGTTAGCATGTTAGAGTGCAGTTGTATGTATTTGTGACGCCCTGGACTAGCCAGGTAGTCACAGGTAGGCCCGTGCACAAACACCCTTCTCCTAATAAGGTGACAGCAGACAACCTAAAAACCCTTGTCACCTCTTTCAGTGTTCAATGGTCACACTACGGGGTGGAGCCAGGTGGTTGGCCACGCCCACCGAGGAGTCCAGAGGGCCTGAGACAGGAAACAGTGAAAAGTAGAAGTCAAGGTCAGCAGTTGAGTGGAGTGTGTGGTGGAGTTGAAGCTCAAGTGCAGCAGGCCTGAGAAGTCAGGTCTGCAGCGGCAACACTGACCGGTGCCGCTGCCACTTCAGGGGAGCTCGTCCAGGAGTCCGCTCCCATTGGTATTGCTGATGGTCTGTACCTTGCCTCCATGCACTGTATTTTAGATATGTTGAGTGACCCCTATCTTGAAGCTGTCGGGGTCCCGCTCCCCACTGTTAAGTAGGGAAGCTGTGCTCTCGAGGGCTGACACTTGGGATTTCAGTGGGCCGCATAAGCTGGAAAGCCCTATCCCCCTCGTTGTGTTGATGCCTTCGATCTCTGAGCTTTTGGGGAAAGTTAATAAAGATATTATCCTCCACAGGTTAATTATCAGGTTGCGTGAAGCTACTCCCTGATCTATGGTTCAGTACCACGCCGTGCTCGGTACCGGTTTGGTTACTAGGTACTCCGGTGCCAACTGTTCCCAAAAACTAAGCCACTGTCTGCGATCTAGCCAACGTCTCCCAGGGAGCTACAACTCCCCCTAGCTCCTCACTCTCTGAGGGCTACCACTCAACTGACTCTGCCCCTCCCACCAGTCTGCCTAACCCCTAGGCGGGTGGCCCTGTTTCAGCTAGACCACCCACTGGAGTGCCTGACAGGGTGTGGTGTAAGGTGTGACTAGGATTTGCATTCTGATGGAGCAATACCAAAAGTTAGGATCCCAGAACCATGGGGAGTTGAGTCCTGCACCAGAAGGAAAGAGGTGCAGTACCCTGTGACACCCTGAGTAGTTCAGGGGCGTCACATGTACCCACCCGGACCTTGGGCTTGGAGGATCCACCACATGAGGTGAGCCTAAAAGAATTCAAGCCCTCTTTCTCTCTTGAGAGGAAATGTACATATTAATTTCCCAGAAGAGCATTGCATGTCTTATAAGTCTACTTACTCTAGTATGTTAGATATGTCACTGTCCACAAAGAGAGAAGTTACCCCTTATACAGCTCCTTAGGTGTTGATACAATAAACATCACACCCAGGTGATATTTTCTATTATTCATGTGTTTTGAATATGGACTGCTTTATTTCGAGAGAGAGGAGAAACTTGGGATATGAAATGCATTTTTTCTCTTGCCAGTTGGATATAGTTGTTGGAGTGTTTCAGCCCATGAAATACATGTGTGATTCCTCACAACATACTGGCTGGAATACTAGCTATAAAAACATTATGGAACAAACCCTATCAACGTGAATTGGATCGGTTTAGCACAAATGTGTAATTTGTAATATTTGTCATTCGTTCTATATGGTTCTGAGTATTATACATCAAACTAATTGCTTTGAAATTCCCAGCTGGAATTGTAATTGCAGAATGGGAGACGTCTTGGTAATACTTATGTCTTAATTTATGTATCTGAGTCCTCAATAATCACAACACTGGGACAATTTTCTTAATTACACCTGCAAACACGGCTCAGTGGAGTATCAAAACAGATGCTGTGATACATTGGATTGGCCCAAATCGACATTTGTAGAGCCAGGGTATTGTTCATCCTCTGTTTTACTTCAGAAGAAGGTGACAGCTAGAAATGCTTATGGCAAGAGAGTCATAAATACAACTTTAGTTGTTTGGGATTATCACAAGCTGCAAGGCAGACTTTTTAAATACTAATTTAAAATGTAGCAATCCTTGTGTTACGTCCGGAGCGGCACTGCATGTAATGGCAGAGACCGAGGTGGGAACCCACTGGACCATGAAACCCAAGCTTACCTTGGAGGAGCATGACTAAATGCCTACTGGGCAAGTTGAACTTGGCTGCCGATAAACACCAGGTACCACTCAAAGGCAGTCCCTGGTCCGCAGTAGCTGACCCGAACAACAGCCAGCAGGACAGCGTTGGGGCTGCAGGCTGGAGTCTGGACTGGCAGCAGGCAAGACAGAATAGGCAACCCAGGCTGGACAGGTTTAGGTACAGGTGCAGACAGGACGGGCAGCACAGGCATGACTGGTACCGGTTCTGGTGCAGAGTCACAGGTTGGATGTAGGTACAGAACGATAGGACGGGTACTGGAACACTGGCAGGACGGGTAGAGGAACACAGGCTACACTGGTACAGGCGGGACAGCTGGTACAGATGGTTGCCTGGTAGAGGCTGGATGGCAGGCACTGGTAGGGCAGCTGGTACAGGCTGGACAGCTTGCACAGACTGGTTAATACTGGTTAGAAAACACTGGGCAAGAAATGATTACTGGAACACAGATTCAGATATACAGGACTAGCTCATGATAACATGAACCTAACAACTAGCAACTTGCAAACAGACTGGAAACACATGATGCTCAGGCACTTCCCTGAAGGAGAAGGTGCCTTAACTACATTAAGATTCCCAGCAATAGTTTAGGGAAGACTTTTAGAGTGCTTGTGCTGCCCCTTTAAGAAACAGGGCACACGCATGCGCGAAGAGCCATATCTGGAGACCTCCGTGGCGTGTGCTGGTTCTGGGACACAGACAGAGCTGGAAGTAGAGCAGAGGTAGCAGGATGGTCGCGGCAGCAGGAGGAACACATGGTCGACTGTGGATGAGCAGGGGAGCGAGTAGACTGGCCACTGCGGTGAGTACATTGGCGTCAGGCATCACAGTGCAGGGACGATGGCATTACAGTACCCCTCTCCTTACGTCCCCTATTGACCAGACCCGAAAGAAAATTCTTCATCTCAAAGACATTCTTACAGTTGGTAGATGTAGGAACGGACAGTGGAAGGAGTAGCGGATGGAGTAGGCCGGACGGCCGTTACTTGGGAGACTTGCACAGAGATCATGAAGGGCAGACGGAAATTGATTCCAGAGTAATTATCTTGGTGGACTCCGGGACATGTTGTGGTTCCTCCCTCTTCTTGTCGAAGACAGCCATATAAGACCGACAATATGGGGAGATAAGGTATGCACACCAGTGACTATGTAAGGGGAATACATGAAATAGCAGAAACTGCTGTGTGAATACTGACTTGAAAAATCCAATAGCTATATGCAAGAATGAAATGTGAAAAATGGAATCTGCATTACTGCCATGAACATATGAATCAAGAGAAATTTAGCTACTGAATTGATCAATGCAATAGAGCCCCAACACTACGCCAAAGTATTTCTCTACGTTGGGGTCCCTAGCTTGTGTGTGTCCTCTCATGCAGTTAAAAAACTGGCGTAGTGTTGGGGCTCTATTGCATTGATCAATTCAGTAGCTAAATTTCTCTTGATTCATATGTTCATGGCAGTAATGCAGATTCTATTTTTCACATATTCACTCTTGCATATAGCTATTGGATTTTTCAAGTCAGTATTCACAGTTTCTGCTATTTCATGTATTCCCCTTATATAGTCACTGGTGTGCATACCTTATCTCCCCATAGTGATTTCTTTTAGGTTTTTGCACCCAGTTCGGACTTAGAATGGTGTTCCAAACGTTATTCCAATTTGTTAGTATTTTTTCGTTTGTGAACCCTCCCCAACCACACCTATTGCCAATCCATATCATATGCATAAATAGCCTGGGTCTCAGCTTCCCATACACGGTAGGTTTTTTAACTGCATGAGAGGACACACACAAGCTAGGGACCCCAACGTAGAGAAATACTTTGGCGTAGTGTTGGGGCTCTATTGCATTGATCAATTCAGTAGCTAAATTTCTCTTGATTCATATATTCATGGCAGTAATGCAGATTCCATTTTTCACATTTTCACTCTTGCATATAGCTATTGGATTTTTCAAGTCAGTATTCACACAGCAGTTTCTGCTATTTCATGTATTCCCCTTACATAGTCACTGGTGTGCATACCTTATCTCCCCATAGTGATGTTTTTTTAGGTTTTTGCACCCAGTTCGGACTTAGAATGGTGTTCCAAACGTTATTCCTATTTGTTTATATAAGACCGACAGACAGAAAGCAGGACCGGAAGCCAATGTGGTGCTTTAGAGGACAGGGATGAATGAGCACTGATGAGAAACCCCCTGTGGCAATACTGGCCCAACGTAGCACCTTTCAGGATTTCTAGTCAAGAATAGATTTGTGATTATGGAGCCAAAGAAGCCTAAGAAGAGTGAGCAAGACAGGTTTGGAAGCACCAGAATGCGAAGTTCCTGTCCGTAGTTCCACTTTCTCATAAAAAAAGCGTATGGATTCCGACAAGAGTTCTCAATCGACAAACAACACCGTCAAGGGATTCTGGAAGCATCGGGAATCTGGTACCGATCCACCACAACCTGATGCATGAAGTTTCCAACTGATCCAGAATCTAGGTAGACCATCTTAGTGAACCTCCCTAACTTCATAAAACTCATTAAATGGTCCATATTTACTTTAAGGATTGCTACTTTCAGAAGGTGGCACAAGAGTTAAAGTCCTCTTCCTCTCTGAAGAGGCAATTTGCATAAAGACAAGGATACACCTGCCAATATTCATTCTGACTCACCCTTTTCTTTAAGGGTTATTCTTAAAATAGCTAATTAGTTCTTATCAAAAGGATACTGGATAACTTGCTGATCTGTGGGTATCAGGATGTTAGAACCCTCAGCAATCACGTGAATGGGGTCCTGTAACCCAAGAATGGAGTTCAGCCGAATGACATGCAAATGCCTCATCCTTTCTCTATGCCAGAAATAGCTGATCTTTGTCACAAAACTGCAAGCAAATCCCAATGAAAAACCTGAAGTATATTGCTTGTTGAGTTCTTTTTCCTTGCAGATTTGGTGCAGAAAACAATCTGTAGCATATAAATTATTTCAGCATTTTTGCCTACATTTTTCACCATTGAAAGCAATGAAAAACACATGCAAAAAAAAAACTGCATAAAAAACACTGCAAAAACGCCTTTTTTTGAGCTGCGTTTTTCCTGCCAAAGATACAGAAATGGTGCAGAAATGTCTGCAACCATATACTCAACTTATGCACATATCCTAAAGCTGGGGCCACACGGGGATTACTGCGATCCCCTCGCATGACACTCGGCTCACATTGGCAGTACAGCAGAGCCAAGTGTCATGCGAGTGTCCCTGCGACTGAGGTCCGATCATGCGATCGGACCGGCACTGAGGAGGAGAGGGAGGGATTTATCTCCCTCTCTCCTCCGTTGCCGGATATTGCCATTCTCGCCTTGCACTCGCGGTACACCAGTATACTGCGAGTGCAGTGCGATTTTTCTCTCGCCCCATAGACTTGAATGGGTGCGAGAGAAAGTCTCGCGTTACAGTCGCAGCATGCTGCGATTGTTTTCTCGTTCCGATTAGGGCTGAGAAAATAATCGCTCATGTGTGCTGACACATAGGCTAATATTGGTCCGAGCGGAATGCGATTTTTTTTAACCACTCGCACTGATTTTCATGCCACGTGGCTTAGGCCTTAGAGGGTCTCATGGACAGTGGGTGGGGTGAAGACCAAGCATGCACACTTCCGTTCCATTCAAATTCTGCAGAACTCAGTTTCAGACTTTCAGAGCTCCATTCTCAGGAATGCCTGAGTTCCCAGGGGTAGAACCCCCAATGATCAGTAAGCTCTTAAGGGGGCTTTACACGCTGCGACATCGCTAATGCGGAGTCGTTGGGGTCACGGAATTTGTGACGCACATCCGGCCGCATTAGCGATGTTGCTGCGTGTGACTCCGATGAGCGATTTTGCATCGTTGCAAAATCGCTCATCGGTGACATGGGGGTCCATTCTCGATTATCATTACAGCAGCAGTAACGATGTAACGATCGCTATGTGTGACGCCGCAGGAACGAGGAACCTCTCCTTACCTGCCTCCCAGCCGCTATGAGGAAGGAAGGAGGTGGGCGGGATGTTCCGGCCACTCATCTCCGCCCCTCCGCTTCTATTGGGCGACCGCTCAGTGAAGTGACGTCGCTGTGACGCCGCACGGACCGCCCCCTTAGAAAGGAGGCGGTTCGCCGGTCACAGCGACGTCGCCGAGAAGGTAAGTATGTGTGACGGGTCTGCGCGATGTTGTGCGGCACGGGCAGCGATTTGCCCGTGTCGCACAACAGATGGGGCGGGTACCCACACTAGCGATATCGGGACCGATATCGCAGCGTGTAAAGTAGCCTTTACTTTAAAGATAGGGGATAACTTGCTATTTTGAGAGTAACCTTTTTAGGCTCTCATACACATAAATAAAATTGGACGAATCTGACAATTTAATTGGTACCAGAAGGTCATCTAATGTGTATGGAGATTGGGGCCTCTGTAGTATATTTGCATATGATCCCCTACTTTTTGCTATTCTATTAAATGTAAGCACCTTTTAACAATAATTTCCTCATTTGTTCTGTGATTTTAAGATCAAAGATCAGCAGCTTGTATAAAAAGATTGAATTTTTTGTTTCAACAGATAATTTATTAATCAGTCATGCTTCTGTATTGCTTTTTTTTGCAAAACCATTGCAATTACAAATACTATTATAGCAAAAAAAGGAATGTGTGAACGCAGCCTCTATCAATTGACTTCAATAAAGTGGCAGTTTTAGCCTATTTATATGTAACACTCACAATGACTTTATGTATAGGAATTACAGGAGGAGTTGTTGTTTGCACACCGATGCTTAGCATTTAGTTATTCCCCACTCAAACACATTAGCAACCACTATAGTCATGATGTACTGTATCTGATTTGGCTTAACTAACTGCATTTAAAAGTTATATACATGTTCGCACTGATTTTTTTTTTTATTGAAAATTTGCTGTATGTGCATGTGTGACATCTATGTGACATCCGACTGGCATCCATGGCATCAGTGTGACTGGTAATGCAAAAAAACGCATGATACTGAAATGAATGCTTTTTTTATGTGTAAAACATGTGCAAAGCTAGAACAATTACAGATGGCTGATATTATTAGGGTGGGAACAGCCATGGTTATTTGGCCCTTCCTAGCCTAAAAATAGAAACCGGCAGCTGCCCCAGATGTGGTGCATCTATTAGATGCGCCAATCCTGGTGCTTACCCAGTACATCCTAATTACCCTGAAGCAGTGGCAATCAGGGTAATATAAGGGGTTAATGACATTTGTGATTTGTGGAAAAATCCCAGCTGTCATTAAGCCCAAGGTTAGTAATGGAGAGCTGTCTATGAGACCCCCACATTACTAATCGTGTAAGTTAACACAGAATGTCAGGATTCCACCAGGGGGCGCAGAAGCCGAGTGGACACAACTTTCACTAAAGCAGTAGTAAAGCTCACAGGGATGCACACCCAGAGAATGAGTAGTCAGTAAGCAGAGTCAGCCCCAGGAGGTCACGTCAGAACCGGGTGGAAGCACGAGAGTCAGGAGCCGAGAGAGCACGTAGGTATCAAAGCAGGAAGCAGAGACAAGGTCAGGTAACGTCACCAAAGTCAGAAGCCAGGAGATCAGTCAGAGTAATGTAAGGGGAAGGGATCGGAAAGGAGGACAGGACCGTCGTCAATAAGACAGGGAAGACAAACAAAACACAGGAGACAGAGGTCAGGGAAAGGTCACCTGGGTAGCAGAATGGATCAGGGAACTCACAAAACTAGAAGTGCACGCTGTAATACAGGAGTTATCACTGGCGACGCTCCAAGGGAAACCATGCCAAGATAAAGCAGCGTGAGTCCCGGAGCGAGGCACTACAGAGCAAGTCCTGCACACCAGACTTAACCCTGCAGGGACCAGCAGCAGTCGTGACAGAAATATCCTTTATTTTAAAAAAATCCACCCTCTTTCTCCCATTTATTAACCTCCAAAACCCTCAAAACATCTCTGCAAACTCGACGTAATGCACAGGCACAACGTCCCACGATGATCCCAACTCTGCTACATCTGAGCTCGCAGTACATGGTCACATTAGAAAATGTGACTGATCACTGTGGCCAGCTGGACACATTAAACGGAGGCGCAGCTGTGAGCAGTGACGTCAGTGTCGTCAGTGAGTTCACCTGAGGACCCAGCTGACAGTTCCTAGAGTATCCCAGCTGTGACCTCCGGTGAACGCTATGAACTCACCTGATTTGAACTCAATGCCAGATTACCTGCTTAGAATATGTGCATATGTTGGGTATTTGGTTGCAGAAAATCTGCATCTCATGGCAGAAAAATGCACCAAAAACTTAATGCGATTTTGATGTGTTTTTCTTCCAGGAGATGCAGATTTGCGATCATTAAAGGGACAGACAGGGCCAAGGACGTATATATTTGTCCTTTAACGGGAAGGGGTTAACACCATACCAACAGTGAAGTTTTAGAGGAGGGAACATCATGGTGTAGGGCTATTTTTCAGCAGAAGGCACTGGCAAACTTCATATGATTAAAGAAATGATAAATGTACAAATGTACTGAGATATTCTTAATAAACATCTGCTGCCATCTACCAGGATGAAGATGAAATGAGGATGGACATTTCAACAAGACAATGATCTCAAACACACAGCCAAGGAAAGTGTCATGGCTCGATCTGGTGACTTCTGGTTCTGTGGTCGCTTTCCCTCTCTGTTGGACCACAGCCTGTTTTGTCTGTGTCTAATTGCTCACTTGTCTTTCCTTTCCCTTGTTTTCTGCTTTCCTTCCATTGAGGTGTTTTCATTTCCTTCATTTTGTTTGCTCTATCACATCTTGGGAGGGGCTATATAGACTCACCATGCACACACCTTTATTGATGGCTATATTCAAAGATAGTAGAATGTTTGGAGTCCCAGCTCCTCAGTTAAAGATGATATTACTTATTTATCTTTATTGCTTTTCCCTGTAGTTTGTTTGTGAGTTTCCCTTCCCAGCATTGCTCCTATTCTCTTGCGTTTAGGGTTTGGCAGGTTCCTACATATTCCGTTGATCTTTTGGTTTTCTTCCACTTTCCTCCATCTTTCCAGTATCACTGTGTGAAAACGCACTTAGCCTTGTATCTCCTCTCTGCCTGTGTGCACATAATTTATTGTTTTTAATGTTTTTGTGTTTCACTTGGTTTATAGTTGAGGATACAGTTAAGGACACTCAGGGGCAACTAACGCTGAGTGGGGGCACCATTGAGTAATCATGGGGTGTCAACCTCCGTGGTCAGGCAGGGACATAGTGTTAGATTTAGGGCTTCTCCTAGTCTGAATAGTGAACTGTGGATTGCAAGTTCTTCATCTCCTGTAGTTTGTTCATCTTCGTGTGAGTGGTAGGGGCTCAGTCATAACAGAAACTCTCAATTGGCTTCAGAGAAAGGAAAATAAAGCTGCTATAATGGAATGGCCCAGGCAATGACCTAAATCCAGAAGAACATTTATGAAATGAGTTAATAGAAGGAGCCCAAGGAACCTTCAGGATTTGAAGAGTGTTTGTGTTGAAGAATGGGCTAAAATCAAATGTGAGCAATGTATGCGACTAGTTTTTCCATACAGAAGACATCTTGAAGCTGTTATCACCAACAAAGGCTTTTGTGCGAAGTATTACATTTCAGACAGTGTGTTTAATACTTTTTCCTTGTGTCATTTCTTATTATTACACATAACTTCATTTAAGGACATCCATAGTTTGAGTTCTCTGCCTGAGTGGATGGGATGGATTGTTACTGACATCTGGTGAAAAATTCATGTCAATAGCACCTTTAGAAATATATATACTTAGAAAAGTGATGTCTTCAATACTTATTTCATCTTCTGTATAGACCATGGGTGGGGAACCTTTTTTTTGCCAGGGGCCATTTGGAAATTTCAACCAACCTTCGGGGGCCGCACAAAATTATCAGCTTAAAAATTACCCTAATATATTTAGTCAAACAATGAATTAACTCACCCCTACAACCCAATTGTGGTGGTTAGAGCTGCTTCTCTTTTGTGTGGCTGTGATGCTCAGTGATATTGATTATGTTGCTTCTCACAACTGCTTTTCTCGGTCTGGAGCACAGTCAACAGATTGGTAAATCATATACATCACATAGGAGATACTGGAGGCAGATACATCACAGGAAGGGCTGAGGGCATATATACATCACAGGAAGGGCTGGGGGAATATATACATCACAGGAGAGGCTGGGGGCATATATACATCACAGGAGGGGCTGGGGAAATATATACATCACAGGAGGGGCTAGGGGCATATATACATCACAGGAGGGTCTGGGGCATATACAATCACAGGAGGGGCTGGGGGCATATATACATCACAGGAGGGGATGTGGGCATATATACATCACAGGAGGGACTGGGGACATATATACATCACAGGAGAGATTGGGGCATATTTGCATCACAGGAGGGTCTGGGGGCATATACACATCGCAGGAGGGTCTGGAGACATATACATGTCGCGGGCGGAGGAGGGGACGCTGCGCTCTCCCACTGCTTGGGTCCGGCTGCCGCTGCTGCTGCGGCCTCTGCTGCTCAGTGGCTCGAGCGATGGGCCGGATCCCGGGGACTCGAGCGGCGCTCCTCGCCCGAGAGTGATTGGTTTTGGGGATTTATTGTCCGTGATGCCACCCACGGTTGTGGTGATTGTGTGGACACCACCGCTGCTCTGTATGGGGATCCCGGGAGCGGTGACAGGGAGCAGCTTTGTTGTTATTTCTCCCCCCCATGGGTAGGGGGTTGGTTGTCCCGGGGCCCGGTGATGGGGTAGGGATGGATGGCAGGCCGGGTGTGGGGCCTGGTGAGGTGCAGGGTCACGGGGGCAGCACTGTGCCGTACGGCACGGTGGTACTCACTCAGCCTGAGACGTTGACACAGTTCTCGGTAAAACACACGGCTGGAAAGACGGTTCCCACGGACGGCTGCTGTTGCTTTTCCCCGGTAGTTAACGGTGACTGTCTCTTTCCCTGCACCTGAGTTCAATGTTGGTAGCGATGGGTTCCCACCGGTAACCCGCTCCCCGACTTGGATATGGGCCGGAGGAGCCCCTCTTTGCCCGCAGGCGCTGGCCCTGAGAAACTGGTGCCGTGGCGGTGGCGGTGTCTCTCTCATACGGTTGGACTGTTGCCTTCAATCGGGACTTGGTTGTTTGGAGACCCGGAGGTCCCCTTCACTGACGGATTTGGCAAATTCACGGCGACTCCTAGCCTTGCCGGGATCCGAAAGGCCCCTGCCAATGGTGCTGGCTTCTCCTTGTATACCGGTCCGGTACCGCCGGGCCACCACCCGTCCACGGTCCTTACGGCAACTCCGATCAGCCTCCACTGCAGACGGTCACCGCCGTCTGCTAACCTTGCTGTCTCAGTCCGGGGCACACACCCGGACCAACTTCAGGCTCTACTTCTGTCACTTTTCTCCTCTCACTTGCTCCTCTACCACTCAACTCCTCTCACTTCCTCCTCCAAACTCTAAACTGCCTGTCTTTTCCCTCCTCCAGGACTGTGAACTCCTCGGTGGGCGGAGCCAACCGCCTGGCCCACCCCCTGGTGTGGACATCAGCCCCTGGAGGAAGGCAACAAGGATTTCTGGTCTAGCTTAGGTGTACCTAACCGGGGTGTAGGGTGTGGTGATGTCATTACCTGTGACCCCTGGCTTGCCCAGGGCGTCACATACACATAATAGGAGGGGCCAGGGATATATACATATGAAATGAGGGGCTGGAGACATACTGTATACATATCACAGAAGGGTCTGGGGGCATATAAACATCACAGGAAGGGGTTGGGGCTTGGATATCACTGGGGGGCACAGACAATACTGCCGGGCACAGACAGCACTGGCAGCAGCATGGACAGGACTAGAGGGGCACAAACAGGACTGGGGGACACGGACAGGACTGAGGGGGCACCAAAGGGGCACAGATAGCACTGGGGGGGTGGCACACAGCACTGGGGGGGTGGCACACAGCACTGGGGTGGACACATAGCTATGGTGGGCATCCATAGTACTAGAGGGGGTACACAGCACTGGGTGTTGGGCTCACAGCAGCGGAAGGCAGGATGTTCACAGCACCGCGGGAGGCAGGAGGCTCACAGCACAGCGGGAGGCAAGAGGTTTACAGTACCGCGGGTGGCAGAAGGCTCACAGCACCGCGGGAAGCAGGAGTCACACAGCACAGCGGGAAGCAGGAGTCATACAGCACGGTTGGAGACAGGAGTCACACAGCACTGCGGGAGGCAGGAGTCACACAGCATGGCAGGAGGCAGGAGACTCACAGCACAGCGAGAGCCAGGAGTCACACAGCACAGCAGGAAGCAGGAGTCACACAGCACGGTGGGAGACAGGAGTCACACAGCATGGCGGGAGGCAGGAGTCACACAGCATGATGGGAGGCAGGAGTCACACAGCACCACGGGAGGCAGGAGGCTCACAGGACCATGGGAGGAAGAAGTTACACAGCACACACAGGAGTTAAGAGGCTCACAGCACCAAGGGAGGCAGAAGTCACACAGCACACACGGGAGGCAGGAGGCTCACAGCACTGCGGGAGGCAGGAGTCACACAGCATGGCAGGAGGCAGGAGACTCACAGCACAGCGGGAGCCAGGAGTCACACAGCATGGTGGGAGGCAGGGGTCACAGCACAGCGGGAATCAGGAGGCTCACAGCACGGCGGGAGGCAGGAGTCACATAGCACCGCGGGAGGCAGGAGGGTCACAGGACCGTAGGAGGAAGAAGTCACACAGCACACACAGGAGTTAAGAGGCTCACAGCACCGTGGGAGGCAGAAGTCACACAGCACACGCGGGAGACAGGAGGTTCACAGCACTGCGGGAGCCAGGAGTCACACAGCATGGCAGGAGGCAGGAGACTCACAACACAGCGGGAGCCAGGAGTCACACAGCATGGTGGGAGGCAGGGGTCACAGCACAGCGGGAAGCAGGAGGCTCACAGGACCGCGGGAAGCAGGAGTCACACAGCACCGTGGGACGCAGGAGGCTCACAGCACGGCGGAAAGCAGGAGTCACACAGAACGGCGGGAAACATATAAAAGGGAGGTCGGTTAAACCTGAAGCTGCTCTTCTTCTGTGGGACGGGAGCGCAGCGCACTCACACTTACCCCGCCCACAAAGTACGTCCTCAGCAGGCTATAAAGAATGGAAGCACGATCTGATAGAGCGCTAAGGAGGCCACAGTATTAGATTCATTTTTGTAGAATTTATTGTTTTCTATCAGCCATCAGCAGACTGGCACAGATAATAGTATGCGAACCACACATTGTAATTTAAAGGGCCAGCAGTCAAGACCGCAGCAGCCGCCCGAGTACTGCGGTGTCCGGGAATGTGCCCAGGGGCCACATAAAAAGTAATCGGGGGCCACATATGGCCTGCAGGCCAGAGGTTCCGCACCCCTGCTATAGTCCTATCCATTCCAATCAACAGAAGAAAGAGAAACGTCCAGTTTACTTCAGTTGTTGGCACATGTCCCCACTCTCTTCTGTCTGTGTCTCGTTCTGCTGCTTTGTCTCTGGATCACTGCACACGTCATACCGCTAACTTTGTAGAGATTCTTGGGTTTGCGTACAGATAATACAAGAATAAACTATTTAAATATTATATAATTAAAAAAAAATTGCAGCATAATAAAATCACTAAAATGATTTTTACTACAAAAAGTTTCAAAACTTGCAAATTCTGCACTGTGCCCTTGCTCCATTACTCCTTGGGGAAATGTGTAAACAAATTGTCAACTATTGCCATTCGTCTTGATCATAGAGAGTGTCATGTCACAGTTCCTCTGACTGCTCAGTGTCACAGTGTGGATGGATACACTAGTGATGGGTAGTCCGGCTCTTTTTGGTGATTTGGCTCACTTGGCTTTGCTCAGCAAAAAGAGCCAGCTCTTTTGGATCCTAAATGGATCCTAGTAAATATGTGTTGATGGTAACGTGGCCGAAACCCCACCCACTTACAGCCAGCCAATTAATTTTACAAGTGGGTGGGGTTTGGTTCAGGTGGGCGGGATCACCAGAATTGTATGCCACGTGAGAGCGATTAAGAGAATTTAGTGGCTTTCAGTGGAGTGCTGGCTTCTGTCGTTCACAGCTGAGAGCCAGTCCTTTGTCTCGGGTTGTTTGCGAACGATCCATCACTAGGATACACACCGCTTTGATAAAAAGAATGTTTACACCCAGCCATCAATTTATTTACACACGTCCAAGAAGAATAACTGAGGAACAACATATTACAAGAGGAATACTATGTACAGACGAGCCGTCAGGTCTTCCTAGAATATTGTATTAGTATTTCTTAAAATTATTGATCTGCAACAAATTTCTTTTATTTCTCATTGACGGAACACAAGGAATATTTTCCTCCAGGTTTACAGCTAACACCATTGGGACATCTAGATGAGATGATATGGGTTTTTTCTTTCCTTAAAAGCACTTAGAGGCGATATATTGAATAAAGATGGTGAAATTGTCCCCACTGTATCATTAAATCTGAAAAGGTTCTTCCAAATTCAGTAATTTCTGGATTAAGATAATGGACCACAGTGATAGCCTCATCTCCGACAGCTAATGGTGCCCACTGCCTGGTAACATAGTGATGGGAGATCCACTTAACTCAGTTACATCTCGCTTGATAACAGATTATGCATTTAAGAAAAAGTTACCAAGACAAGACCCATCCTCCTCCTGATCCTCCTCCTCCTCCTCCTCCTCCTCGCTGTTCTGCTGAAGCCGCTTATTGATTTTTCTTCTTTTGTGTCAAGGCTTTGCATCAGCATAAATGGAAGTCAGATGTCAGCCGCCTGCACACGTCGTGTCAATATACATTACAGTAATTCTGCCATGTAGGATAGTCTCCAATAATGAATTATTACTTTCCCTCTATGTTGATGAAATAATCAAGTGCATTTAATAGACCTTTAAGTCAGCTACTTGTGCTCTGTCCGCAGGCACTGTCCACTGGGCAGACGCAGACAGTCAGAGGAGAGCTTGGTATTTAACCTTTTATGATAACTTGATATTTTCATGCATAATACATGGTGGAATATCAGCATTGCACAAATGCTAAAAATCCATTCAGCGATGCATAATTTATTAACAGTTTCAGGACCGGGACATTTTTCATTCATGTTTTTCTCCTCCCCTGTTTCATTTTTGTGCAGGCATAGTGTGATGTCCGTCACTAGGTGGTGCTAGATACACTTGTTTGCAGTGAATGGAGAGGTAGTCAGACAAGCCGAGGTCAGAAGTTAGGAGGTAACGACAGGACACTGGGAGCAGACAGAGACGAGGTCAAGATACAAGCCGAGGGTCAGGATTCCAGGAGATTACGTACAGGATACAGGGAGCAGGTGGGGACATAGTCTATATAGTGTGGTTATATAGCGTCATTACACACAGTGATCTTTTTCAAGTGTTTATATCTGTTAATGTTGATGATTATGGCTTACAGCTAATGAAAACCCAAAAGTCATTATCTCATAAAATTAGAATTGCAACCTGCAAAAGCTTCCTAAAGGTTTAAAATGGTGCCTTAGTCTGATTCAGTAGGCTACACAATCATGGGGAAGACTGCTGACTTGACAGATGTCCAGAAATCAGTCACTGACACACTCCACAAGGAGGGTAAGCTACAAAAGGTCATTGCTAAAGAAGCTGCCGGCTCACAGAGTGCTGTATTCAAGCACAATGGAAAATTGAAAGAAGGATACCCGCAGCCTTGATAGGATTGTTAAGAAAAGCTCATTCAAAAATTTGGGGGAGATTCACAAGGAGTGGACGGCTGCTGGAGTCAGTGCTTCAAGAGCCACCACACACAGACGTATCTGTGTCTGTGAACATTAGGTAGCCACACAATAGGCCCCCGCATAACAGCATCCCTGACCTAGGTCACACACAGCCGACCTGAAACCCTAGTCACCCCCCCTCAGGGCAAGACAGGCACACCAGTGGGCGGGACCAGGCAGTTAGGGAACGCCCACCTAGGGGTCTAGACAGCCCGGGGCGGGAAAAACAGAGAGAAAGTCTGGAGTTCAAATTGAGAGGAGCGTGGGCTGGAGCTAGGTGTATCTCCAGCAGAGGAGAGAGCTCAAGTTGAACGGTACCAGGGTCGGAGCACTGGTGCCTTGGCTAGGTGGCAGATGGTGGACTCCGTCAGCTGGAGACGGGAAGACAGCTCGGCAGAACCGAGGTGGACCGGGACAGGGTTGGAGCCAGGACCGGAACCAACGGCCTAGCTAATCAACCGATTGAGGGCAGGATTACAGGTCCTGTCCCAACCAAAGTCCCAAAAGCAGACAACCACCCACAGAGAGGGATAGGGCAACCGCCAGTGCCCATAGATCCCATGGGTTAGCGTCAGCAGGCACGGGTCCTCAGGCACACAAAAAGCCGGGAGCGGACTCCCATGTTCCATACCGGGAAGTCTAAACACAAACACAGCCAGTGCAGAGGAAAGAGAGGGCGACCACCAGCCCGGGTGGGGGACCAGAGCACAACCGGCCGCGGCGGCCGGCCACCAGCACCTTGGTTTACCAAAGGACTTGTGCGATTCATTTACTCGTGAGTAACCCAACATCCCCTGGTCCATCCGGCGCGCAAGACCCGGCCATCGCCATAACCTGCACAATGACACTGGGCCCCGGGACAACAATCCCTACCCACGGAGGGGTTAACATCTGGCTGCTCCTACATCTCCCCCAAGGTATCCCGCAACGGCAGCGGTGGTGTCCCACTTCACCACACACCATGGGTGGCGTCACGGACAAGCTCCCTTTCTAAACAAAAACCCCCTTTTTCACTGGTGGGCAGCGGACCGCTGCTCGAGCCCGGGTCAGGCTCCCGCTCAAGCCACAGCAAAGCCACCGGACCCGAGCGTCCCCGATCAGCCCCCCTTGGCTGCGGTCTGGCCACCGCCCGCAACATATCCAGGACATGGGCTACAACTGACGCATTCCCTGTGCAAGTCACTCATGACCAATATGTTGAGGAGAGCCTTTCCATTAAATACAGTGGTACCTCGCTTAACGAGTAACCCACTTAACGAGAATTTCGCTTAACAAGCAAAGATTTCTGTAAATTTGTAACCCGCTTTACGAGAAAGCTTTGCTATACGAGCGAAATGCTCACCGCATACACTTCCGGTTCCATACATCCACCGCGCTCTGACCCGCACTTGCAGTCCACATAAACACACACATGTGTACACAAACACACACAAACACACACGCACGCACACACATACAGTATTATGCTCACCTTACCTTCCGTTCCACCGCCGGTCTTATGGTTCTTGTAGTTCCCGGGTACATCGCGACGTCCTCGCGGCGAACTACAAGACCCAGGAGGTCCGCGATGGAACGGAAGGAAAGGTGAGCATATAATATAACATAATGTGTGTACCTTTCGTTTCATCGCCAGCCTCCTGGGTCCTGTAGTTCGCCGCTTCGCTCCAGTCCACGCTGTGTATCGGCATCCATAGCAACGAGGGAGGAACTTCCTGTCGGCGCTACTGAAAGGCAGCGCGCTGGCCAATCAGAGGCAAGCGGCTCTGCCTTTGACGTCAGCGCTTTGGCCGGGAAGTTCCTCCCTCGTCGTTATGGTAACGCGATACACAGCCCGGCCCCGTACCAGAGAACAGTAAGTCCCAGGAGACCGGCGATGGAACAGAAGGTAAGGTGAGCATGTAATATGTGTGTGTGTGCTTGTGTGTTTGTGTGAGTTTGTGTGTGTTTGTACGTGTTTGTTGTGTTTGCACGTGTGTGGAATGACAGAATAGGGGACAAGGATGGGAAATTTAACACATTGTGGAACGAATCGTTTGCATTGCAATGATTTCCTATCGGAAATCTTGCTTTGCCTAACGAGTAACTTGGTTAACAAGCACACTCCCAGAACGGATTGTTCTCGTTAAGCAAGGTTCCACTGTACTTAATTTGCCTCTTGACAAGGGATTGTGGGAAATATGTAAATTTGCCTTACATAATTCAGTTCTCAGATCATACACATGACAGATTTAATGATGGCTGCAAGTCCCATGCTTCGTGATGGCCACCCCCCGTATCTACCCTAGGCCATCCCCCCAGTGGGAAGGCACCTGACTCTGTGTGGTTGTGAATGTGAGAATCACCAGCGATTAAGCTCTTACCCGGGATGAGTACTACATCTTAAAGGATATGCAGTACCCTGTGGTGACTGAAGCCTTAGGGGTGCCACATTAACATAAAATCTTCTAATGTGAAACCAGAAAATTGATCATAAGGTATTTAGAATGTTTTCTTAATGCTGTCCACCATGTTTAGGTGCTAAGGTGTCACGGGCGGCGGGGTGCTGTGCTCACCATGCTCGGGTCCGGCACTGCTGCTGCTGCTGCTCGGTGGCTTAAGCGGTGGGCCGGATCCGGGGACTCGAGCGGCGCTCCTCGCCCGTGAGTGAAAGGGGGGTAGTTCGGTTTGGGGATTTGGTCCGTGACGGCACCCACGGGTTGTGGTGAGGTTGGGCACCACCGCTGCTATTGACGGGGATCCCGGGAGCGATGGTAGGGAGCAGCTGGGATGTTTCTCTCCCCTCCGTGGGTACGGGGTTGGTGGTCCCGGGGCCCGGTGAGGTGTCGGGGAGGCAGGGTTGGCAAGATGCAGGGTCGCTTGGACTGCGCAGCGCGGTGCCGGATGGCACGGTAGTACTCACTCAGCCACAAATGGATGCAAAGTCTCTGGTAAACCAAACGGCTGGATGGACGGGTCCCGCAGCCGGCTGCTGTGGTTTCTCCCGGACGGTTGGTGGTGGCTGCCTTTCCCTGCACCTTTGTGTATGTTCGGTCCCGATGGCTTCCCACCGGTAACCCGCTCCCCAGCATGTATATGTGCCGGAGGAGCCCTTTTGCCCGCAGGCTCTGGCACTTGGAACTCTAGCTGTGGCGGTAGCTGTATTTCCTTTTGCTGGTTGGACGGTTGCCTTCAATCGAGTCTTGGCTGTTAGGAAACCCCTGGGGTTCCGGTCACTGACAGATTTGACCTATTTAATGGCAACTCCAAGCCTGGTCGGGGTCCGCAGGCCCTGCCGGTTTGTGCTGGCTTCACTTCGCTCCCCGGTTCGGTACCAGCGGGCCACCACCCGTCCCCGGTCCTACGGTTCCGTGTTGATCTGCCTCTCCTGCAGACGGCCACCACCGTCTGCCAACCTTGCTCTGGGTGCCTGGGCCACGTACCCGGACACGGTCAGTTTGCTCCTTCACTACTACTTCACTCCTCACTCTTTCACTTCCCTAACTGATCTCTACACTCACTTCCTTTTCCCGCCTCTAGGACTGTGAACTCCTCTGTGGGTGGGGCCAACCGCCTGGCTCCACCCCACCTGGTGTGGACATCAGCCCCTGGAGGGAGGCAACAAGGATTTTGTGCCTGGCTGATGTGCCTATCTCGGGGTGGGGGTGTCGTGTTGTAGTACCTGTGAAGTCCAGGGCGCCACAAAGGCACTTCCTGATGAAAGTTCACCAAAACATCTGGTTGAATGCTAGCACAATAATCAATTCTGTATTTAGGATTAATGACATTCAGTATCTTCACAAAGGAAGGTAGTGCCTTCACCCCATGGATTGAAATTCACAGTGGTTAGATCAGGAAAATGTGGTGGCCACGAGACTTAGCTCAAAAGTCCAAACCATTTTTGGAGAAACCTCAAGATACTTTCTAAAAACATTACCATAATCAGTCAGGGTGCCATCTTGTTGAGAAGAAATCAAGAAATATTTAGTTTTCTGACAATGAAGGAAATGCGTCTTTATCTAGCAGTTCTGTGAAAGATCCTACAACTAAGGTTCACCCATACACCATACCACAACTATAGGTGAGGTAGATAGACCACTAGATAAATCAGTCCATTGAGGGTTTGTGTCCAACCAGTCTGTCGTTCAGATAAGGTGCCACTTAGGATGGACAAACTTTGTTGAATTGCGGCACAGCTGACCCCATAATCCAGAGACAGATACAAGTGCTACTGTGACTCCAGGTTTGATGTCCACACCAGGGGGGCGGAGCCAGGTGGTTGGCTCCGCCCACCGAGGAGTTCACAGGCCTGGAGGCGGGAAAACACACAGGAGAAAGAGTCAAGTACATGAGGAGATTAGTCTAGAGGAGGTGGAGAGCAGTCAAGCTCACGGGCAGTCCTGTGTCCAGGCCTGCCAAGAGACTACCAGGTGGCTGGGTCGGAGCCCAGTCACCATTGGCAAGGAGGCAGACGGTGGCGGCCGCCTGCAGGAGCTGGGATTACAGCCGGTGGAACCGTAGGGACCGGGGTCGGGCGGTGGCCCGCCGGTACCGAGCAGGGGGAACCGATTGGAAACCGGAGCACCAGGAGTGGTACTCAGACCAGACAAAGCCCCGAACCGACAGGGCCGAGTCAAATCAACTGATTGCGGACTGGACTTAAGGACCTATCCCACACAAGCCCCGTTAGAAGACAACAGCCCAACCATAGAGGGTAAAGCCACCGCCAAGGCATAGAGACCCAAAGGGAGCGGACTACCGGTGTCTAGGCATAGGAGTCAAACATTTACACATAGAGGTGCAGGAGAAAGGCGGAAACCACCAACCTATTCTGGGAGAAGCTGCAGCCGGCTGTGGGCCCCGTTCATCACTCTGTTTGGTTTACCAGAGACTCCAGTGTGTTGTGTCAGAGTGAGTACACCAGTGCCTTCGGGCCGCGCCGTGCCGCACCGCACCAGCGTCCAGCATGCACCACCCGCTTCCCCGCCTCAGCACCTCCTCCCCGGGCCCCCGGGACCATCATTCCCCTACCCACAGAGGGGTCAACACCAACCTGCGCAACACCGTCCACGGGAGGCCTAGTTAACGGCAGCGGTGGTGTCCATCTATTCACCACAACCCGTGGGCAGCGTCATAAACTTACATCCCAAACCAAACCACCGCGGCCCCGGCCGTGGAACTCCTTACCCAAGTCCCCGCGTGTAGCGCCAACTCCCTTGCAGAGCAACGTGACCCCCTGGTCCATGAGAGGCTCGAGGCACCACCCGCAGTATGAGCACGGATCCGAGCGGCTCGGCGGTCGCAGCTGAGGCCGCGAGGCGGTACACTACTGGCCGTATTGTTGCATCGTGGCGTCCTGGCACCTCACACTACGTTGCGGACTCTTGCTAAATGAGGTCAGCATGGCAGTTGTTTTATCTCACATTTCTAGCAATTTTTGAAAAGGAGTTTGAAAGCTGAACTAGGTGTAATGGGAGGCCTATTTGGGTGACATTGGTTGAAATCTTCTGTAATGACGTGATCCCAACATGTCCTGCCGGAGAATATTCTTCCAGGAGAAAAATAATTGTAAATGAATAAGGATGAGTCAACATGAAACGATTCTCTTCCAGTCTGATGTCTTATATACCCACCTTGTCATATGGAAAACTGAAGCTGAATCCGAGATGGCTTGTATATAAAATTCTTCTAAACCTTCTTCATTTTATATAGGTTTTTTTCTTACTTTTGAGGCACACTGTACATGTCACAGATATCCAATCCCTCCATTTATCCAAATATATTATTATTTATTATTATTGCGCCATTTATTCCATGGCGCTTTACATTTAAAAAGGGGTGTACATAAGAAAAGCAAGTACAATAATGAACAATACAAAACAGGCTGGTACAGGAGGAGAGAGGACCCTGCACGCGAGGGCTCACAGTCTACCGGGGATGGGTGAGGATACAGTAGATGGGGGTAGAGCTGGTTGTGCGGTTGCATAGTGGAACAAGGGTTCTTTCAGGTTGTAGGCTTGTTAGAAGAGGTGTTTCTTCAGGCTCCACCTGAGGTTTCAAGGAAGACGAGAGTTGATATATTGGGGTAGAGAGTTCCAGAGTATTGGGGAGGCGCGGGAGAAATCTTGTATGCGATTATTGGAGGAAAAAATAAGAGAGGAGGAAAGGAGTTATATCCAAACTTTTTACCATTTTGCCTATTTCCTAATAGTTTGTAGGCTCCCTTGCCCTTATTTCTTTTGTTCACTACTCCATAATATCGGACATGTACCCTCTAAATGAAAAAGCGCTTTAAAAATAAAAAATATTATTAGCATTCGTACCCTGTTGTCTTTGTGGAGGGTGCAGTTGTGTCTTTGTTCTTGTTATTCTGCCTATCAAATATCATAGAAACATAACAAAGGATGATCTTTTCAGGAAAGACTACGCGTCTATGTGTTTCAGGGGTCTAAGCCCCCTTCCTCAGGACAGTATATAACAGACAGGAACAATATACATACTGTCCTGAGGAAGGGGGCTGAGACCCCTGAAATGCGTAGACTTGTATATGTTCACGCAATAAAGGACCTGGATCAATAATCCCTTACTGGCATTGGTGATTAGCGCGGCGAAGACCCCAGTTCTTTCCTGAAAAGATCATCCCGATTCTGGCGGGGCTGCGGCTTTCACCTTCTGTGGCTAAGCGATTTGGGTGTTGTGACCTCTCACAACACTTTTAGGTGAGTGTAATTTTAATTTTTGTTTCCTGTTTTTAATCTGGTAAGACCCTATTGCGCCCTTCTCTACATAGTTCCTGATAATAGAAACATAACAAAGAGGAGGGAATTCAATTTGGGGCAGGCAAACCATAGAACAATGTCAGGAGCAATGCATGTTAGAGACTGAGGGGAAGGAAGTTCCAGCACCTATAGTACTGTCAGAATGACGATGAAGAGAAACAAAGAAAAGAGAACTCAAAAACAGTGGTTGGCAAGTGACGAAGCATGGAAATCAGGATATGTGTGCACATATTAGACATGTGTGCACATATTAGACATATATGTACACCAAACGCAGTTTTACCTTGAGTACGCAATGGCACTTACACTTTTAAACATATCAATTAGCCAACCACTTTCTTATACTTATTATTTACTTAAAACTTTCTTTTTTAGCCGCCCACATCCAACCATGGTTGAGTTCCGGTATAGTCTTTTTTGTATAAGAATACAAGATTCCATGTATAAACTCATTAGTCTTTGTCTGAAGGGTCAAATATGTTTATCGCTGCCCTATTAAATCATGTAATGATCATGTTTGCCTTGGCAGCAGCTGCCTGGCACTGGTTGCTATAGTTCAGTTTACTATCCACAAAAAGCTTAAATTCTTTTCCATATGGGTTTTACCCGGTCTTTTCACTTTTAATAGCGGTGACATAAGTTTTCCTTTCCCATGGCATAATGTTACATGTGTTTATTCAGAACTTAATTTGCCACTTCTCTCCCCGAGCTCCGCACTTATACAGATCCATCCGTAATTAAGCATTGGCCATTCCTGTGTTATTTTACACAGAGTTTTATAAAGTCTGGAAGTTCTGATATTCCGCTCTGCAAACATCCCTGCAAGATCATTAATACATGGATTAAAAGGAACGGGGTTGAAAACTGTCTCCAACATTCTCTTACCTCTAACCCAGTCTAAGGCCTCTGTCACACTCACGTTAAAATCACACACGTGCCGCGAGACACGTATTTTCCCTGCGTTTTGCGTTTGGTAAGTACGTGTCTCCGGTACGTGCGGGCTATGTGTGTTCTCCGTGTGTTATCCGTGATAACACACGGAGAACGGGAACTTTCTCCTCACCTGTCCCTGGCGTCGCTGTCTGTGGTGCTGATCTGCGGTCTCCGGTCCTGCCGACTCCCCGCTGCTGCTGCTTCCGGCCGCAGTAAAGTGAATGTTCAATAAGCATAATGAGCGGCGGTCGGCAGCAAGTGACAGCGGCGGCAGAGACAGGAGGGCTGGAGAAGGTGAGTAAAGTTTTTTTTTTTCCCTCAGACACGTGTGTTTCTCCGGCGCGTGTCACACGGGACCACATCCACACTACATCCGTGTGGTACGGGTGCGGGCCGTGTGACACCCATGATACCGGAGAAAAATGGACATGTCAGCATGAGAAACACATGTAAGTACGAAACAGACACACGTTCTGTTCCAAAATACTTACGTGTGTCCAAACCATTAGGAATAGATAGGTCCACGTGTGTAAGTGTCTCTGGTACATGAGAAAACTGTCAAACACGTACCGGCGGCACGAACGTGTGACAGAGGCCTACATGTGGGATTTCCACATTGATTAACCCTTTAAATGTCGGGCAATTTCTCACTTTCGTGCTTTTTTTTTTCCTTCCCTTCTTCAAAAAGCCATAATTTTTATATTTTGCCATCGACATAGCAACAAAAAGGTCTTGTTTTTTGCAGACCAAAATGTATTTTTGAATGAAAACATTTATTATTTATTTTCCTATACAATGTAATAAAACATGGGGGGGGGAACACACCAAGTGTAATGAAATGGTAAGAAAAAATGCAATTATTGCCATTTTTTGTTTGGGTTTTGATTGGTGTTTTATAGTGGAGTAAAAAAGAATTAGCAACATGATTGTTCAGGTCAGTAAAATTATGGCAAAACCAAAGTTTTGACATTGTATATATATATATATATATATATATATATATATATATATACACATAGATATATATACACATAGATATATATATATATATTTATACAGTGTGTCCACCCATATCCTGTCCACCGCCATTAACTTGAGAGCGGCGGCAGCTATAGGCATAGAAGTGGTGTCTAGGTATAGTAAAGTAGCCATGCGCTGCGCAATGAAAGCACCTATAGCGCCACCTGGTGGAAAACAATGGAGTTAGCATTTTTATCTTGAAAACGGAACGAGATAGAGAAAAAAAGTGAATAACAAAGTTGTAGGGCATCATCAGCTTTAGTTTTTATTGATACTATTTTCGCATACGACATTTTAATTGACTTTTATTGCATATTTTGGGATATCTTCGGAGACCGAAAAATGAAAATACTGTTTACATTTTGTTTTATTTTATTTTTCACCATATGAAAGAAATATTTTTATATTTTATTACTTTAAACAATTATACTTTCAACAATATTAAATATGTTCATTTTATTTAAAGATTTTACAATTCACTATTTACGTCTGTCTGAGAAGGTGTGATTTCTATTTTAATATATATTTTTTAAATTTCTTATTTTTTTACATTTTTATCTAGTTGCTTTAGAGGAAATTAACCTGCGATCGCTTCATTGTGAGAATACAATATATTTTTCTATATGCTTTTCTACTGTGAGAATACAATATATTTTTATATGTGCTTGTCTACTGTGAGAATACTATATATATATATGTATATATACAGTATATATATACATATATTTCTTTTTTCTATATGCTTTTCTATAACTAAGGTTTCTTTTGTATATGAGTAACAAGATAGAGCCTGTTTCCTGATTATTGCTACGTATCAGGGAGCAAGTGTGTGTACACCAAAGCCTGCAGCTAATGTCTAATATAAGGGAACAGAATGAAGAAACTAATGATCACTGGCTACATCTGCACCAGTTCGGATCCATGACTAATGAGCTACGTGACAAGGACCCTGCGAGTAATTTTGGATTGAAGATAGTGGCCTCGCTGTGCTATGTGACAAGGACCCTGCGAGTAATGGTGGGTTGAAGATAAGGGCCCTTTGAGCAATGGAAGGGTTGAAGAGGAAATCCCAAATATGGACATAAACATTACATGCTTTCTGCATATGCTTCTAATATAACCAATGGCATATTGCTAGGAATTTTTCTAAGAGATTAACCCACTATTGCTCTATAAAAAGGCTTGTGCATAACAATAAAACAACTCTGTGTGTGCACCTTCTCTGTCACGCTCCCCGGCTCCCCTGTCACGCTCTCCGGCTCCCCTGCCACGCTCCCCGGCTCCCCTGCCACGCTCCCCGGCTTCCCTGCCTCGCTCCCCGGCTCCTCTGTCAGGCGTTCCCCGCTCCACAGCCTCCATGCCCCATCACCTGCGGTCCCCAGGCAGCCCGGTCCCCGCTCCCGGCGCCCGTCGGCAACTCTGCTCCAGCCCGGCTCTCCTGCCTCCTGTTCACCGCTCCCTGCTCTGGCTTCTGGCACCCGGGCCTCGCGCATGCGCATTAGGGCGCGCGCGCGGTCATGGACCCTCTCTTAAAGGGCCAGTGTCCTCAAACAGGATATTGAAGAATCAGGTACAGGGTATATAGGGAGATCCTTTCCAAGTGGGTGGGGCCTGTTCTTTGTGTTTTGCTAAGCTAGGAGTCAGGTCTCCTTGTGTCTTGTGGTATACTTACCTATCTCTCTCCTAGAGCCGCTCCTGCCTCGCCAACTGGTCCTGACGATACCCGAACCCCGAACGGTGACGGTCTGCCATCCCGTCAGTTCATACCATCTCCGATCCCTGTGGTGACCCGTCTTCTCGCTCCGTCGGTTCCGGACTCTGCCTGACATCATCTCGGCCTCCGAACCTGAGCTCCGTCACCCGGACTACCTTCAGTGACTCCGTGGTCCCAGGGACTTCTACTCTCCACACCTCTGAACGGACTGTCCTGCTACCCGTAGTGCTCCGGCTACCGGGCACCTTGCCTTTGGTGAGGTGTTCAGCCCAGTGGATCCACCTCCTGGGTCTGCCCGTCCACCTGGCCCTAACAGTAAGAACAGGCCATGGATCCCGCCGAAGCACTAGCGACCCAGCTGGGCACCTTGCAGCAGGAACTCGTACGACAGCGCGAGACCCAGTCCCGCATGCTGGCCTTCATGTCCTCGGTGGATACCCGCCTGCACACGCTGCAAGCATCTGCCACGTCCCTGGCATCTCAGGTTCCTACTGCACAGTCCACGGCCACGGTTCCCGTGGCGGCTACCTTGGAAGCTTCTAAACTCCGCTTGGCCTCTCCACCCCGATATGCCGGAGATCCCAAGACCTGCAGAGGATTCTTAAACCAGTGCTCCCTCCATTTCAAGCTGCTTCCGCACCTGTTTGCCTCCGACCAAGCCAAGGTGGCGTTTGTGATGTCACATCTAGAGGGTGAGGCACTGGCCTGGATGAACCCCTTGTGGGAGAAGGAGGACCCTGTGACCACTAACATCCAGGACTTCCTGCAGGCGTTTAGAACCACCTTTGACGAACCCGGACGTGCCGCCGCATCCGCCTCATCACTCCTCAGGCTACGTCAGGGGACCGTGACGGTGGGGCAGTATGCCATCCGCTTCCGCACTTTGGCCTCAGAATTGGGGTGGAACAATGAAGCCCTCACCGCCGCCTTCTGGGAAGGACTCTCCAGCCGTATTAAGGACGAGCTGGCAGGTCGCGATGTTCCTTCCACCCTGGATGCCCTGATCGCACTAGCCACCCGCGTGGACCTCAGATTCCAGGAACGATCCAAAGAGGTGTCCCGTGAGAGACGTCCAATACGGCATTCCTCTCCTCCGCAAAAGCCCGCCGTCCTTCAGTCAGCGTCGTCTGGTGTCTCTGTCCACGAGCCCATGCAGATCGATCGTTTGCGGCAGTCCGAACAACGCTGAGCAGAACGGCTTGCCAAGGGCCTCTGCTTCTACTGCGGAGAGGGCACACACCTGCTACGTTCCTGTCCAGAGAGGCCGGGAAACTCCAAAGCCTAGGGTTGGTAGGAGAGGCTACCCTAGGTGCTGGGACTCTCTCAGACCCGGTTACGTGGACTGTTCAAGTAACAACGGGAGAGACGCGGTTCACAGCCGAGGCGTACCTCGATTCCGGGGCAGCAGGCAATTTCATCCAGCAGGCCACGGTGGACAAGTACCAGGTGCCTGTTACTCCACTCAACAAACCCCTCGTGATTGCCTCTGTGGATGGGAGACCCCTCTCTGACACCACCTCGTGGATCACCAAGCCGGTGGAACTACGTATCGGTGCCCTGCACACCGAGAACATCACTCTCTACGTCCTCCCACACATGTCTCATCAAATCCTGCTGGGACTCCCCTGGTTACGGACACACGAACCGTCAGTCAGCTGGTGTACTGGTGA
The DNA here is from genome assembly GCF_048569485.1 of Anomaloglossus baeobatrachus. NCBI lineage: Eukaryota > Metazoa > Chordata > Amphibia > Anura > Aromobatidae > Anomaloglossus > Anomaloglossus baeobatrachus. The sequence goes on from NC_134358.1 coordinate 521,826,830, forward strand.
AATCACCCGATGGGGCTCCTCTTGCCACGAGAACTGTCTGAAGACTATACAGCCCATCCGACGACCTCCGGTTCTGGAGTCCCTACCGGGACTGCCCTCGGCCTATTGGTCCTTCGCGGACGTCTTTGATAAAAAGGAGTCAGAGGTACTGCCGCCACATCGTCCTTATGACTGTGCCATCGACCTACTCCCGGGAACTACACCACCTCGAGGACGGATATATCCTCTGTCTCCTGCTGAAACAAGGGCCATGTCTGCCTACATCACAGAGAACCTGGCAAGGGGATTCATTCGGAGATCCTCCTCTCCTGCTGGAGCAGGCTTCTTCTTCGTTAAGAAGAAAGAGGGCGACCTACGCCTATGCATTGACTACCGGGGATTGAACCAAATCACTGTGAAAAATAAATACCCCCTGCCGCTCATCCCCGAATTGTTTGATCGGCTTAGAGGAGCTCGTGTGTTTACCAAGTTGGATCTTCGGGGTGCCTACAACCTGGTCCGCATCCGCTCTGGGGACGAATGGAAGACCGCATTCAATACTCGCGATGGGCACTATGAATACTGTGTGATGCCCTTCGGCCTGTGTAACGCACCAGCAGTCTTTCAGGAATTGGTGAACGACGTGTTCCGGGACCTTCTCTACGTCTGTGTGGTGGTGTATCTTGATGATATCCTGGTCTCCTCTCCGGACCTCCAGACCCACAGAGAGAACGTGCAGCTGGTACTACAAAGACTGAGAGAGAATCGGCTGTACACCAAGTACGAGAAGTGTGTCTTCGAGCAGTCCTCTCTTCCCTTCCTGGGTTACGTAATCTCCGATACCGGTCTGCAGATGGACCCGGAGAAGGTCTCTTCCATTCTCAACTGGCCCCCTCCTTCCGGACTGAAGGCAATCCAACGCTTTCTTGGATTCGCAAACTATTACCGTCAGTTCATCCCTCACTTCTCTGCCCTGACTGCACCTCTCTCCGCCTTGACCAAGAAGGGGGCTAATCCAAAGGACTGGTCACCTGCGGCCGACGCCGCGTTTGGCTCCCTGAAACAGGCATTTGCTTCTTCCCCTGTGCTCCACCGTCCTGAGTTAAGCCGACAGTTCACCTTGGAGGTGGATGCCTCCTCCTCGGGAGCCGGAGCAGTGCTCATGCAGAAGTCCTCCTCCGGGAAGATGGTTACTTGCGGTTTCTACTCCAAGGGCTTCTCAGCGCCTGAACGCAACTACACCATCGGTGACCGAGAGCTATTAGCAGTCAAACTGGCTCTGGAGGAATGGCGCTACCTTCTGGAGGGAGCAGTGTACCCCGTGATCATTTACACGGACCACAAGAACCTGGAATACCTGCGGTCCGCTCAGCGACTGAACCCACGGCAAGCCAGGTGGTCCTTGTTCTTTGCCAGGTTCAATTTTCAGCTCCATTTTCGACCCACGGACAAGAATGTGCGAGCAGATGCCTTGTCCAGGTCATTCATGCCCATGGAACAGGAGGAGGAGACATCCCAGCCCATCATCTGCCCAAGTAAAATCATTCCGGTGGCCCCTGTCACCCTGGCCCAGATACCGCCCGGGAAGACCTATGTCTCTGAGACTGACAGGCAAAAAGTGTTGCACTGGGGCCATGCCTCGAAAATAGCCGGCCATGCTGGTCAGAAGAAAACACGGAGTACAATTGTACGTCACTACTGGTGGCCATCCCTTCGCACGGACGTCGCTTCTTTTGTCTCAGCCTGCTCCTCTTGTGCCAGGAACAAGACGCCCAAACACCTGCCATATGGTCGTCTTCTGCCTCTGCCTATACCCTCCGTTCCGTGGCAACACATTGCAATGGACTTTATTACAGACTTGCCCCTGTCCTCCGGACACACAGTCATATGGGTCGTGGTGGATCGGTTCTCCAAAATGGCCCATTTCGTCCCTATGGCTGGACTGCCCTCTGCCCAGGAACTCGCTGACGCCTACATACAGCACATCTTCCGGTTGCATGGCTTTCCATCACACATTGTGTCCGACAGACGAACTCAGTTTACCTCCCGCTTCTGGAGGGCCCTCGGCAAACATCTGGGAGTGACTCTGGACTTTTCTTCAGCCTACCATCCTCAGTCGAATGGCCAAGTGGAACGAGTCAATCAGATCTTGACCTCCTTCTTACGTCACTACGTTAACGCCCATCACGACGACTGGTCCACGCTTCTTCCTTGGGCAGAATTCTCCCATAACCACCACGTCAGTGAGTCCTCCTCCAGCTCTCCCTTCCATGTCATTTACGGACTTCAGCCTTCCGTCCCTTTACCTGTATCCTCTTCCTCGGATGTCCCTGCTGCTGATGCTGTAGTCCGTGACTTTACAACGATTTGGGACTCTGTCAAGATGTCCCTTGGACGTGCTTCCCTGCGGATGAAGAGACACGCAGACAAGAGGCGTCTGGATCCTCCGCGTTTCTCTCCAGGAGATCTGGTCTGGCTTGCTTCCAAGTACGTCTGATTGAAGCTACCATCATACAAGCTGGGTCCTCGCTACATCGGGCCGTTTAAAGTCCTCAGCAAAATAAATGAGGTCTCCTACAAGCTGCAGCTCCCGGCCACGATGAGAATACCCAACTCCTTCCACGTCTCCCTGCTCAAGCCGGTTGTCCTTGGTCCCTTCTCCGCTGCTGCCAGTTCGGCTCCTCCTCCTATTGCTGATGATGACATCTATGCGGTAAGGGATATCGTGGCCATGAAAACCGTACAGGGCCGACAGTTCTTCCTGGTGGACTGGGCAGGTTATGGTCCCAAGGATAGGTCCTGGGAACCCCGGGAGAATGTGGGTACTCCCCTGATACGTGCCTTTCTGTCCCGGTTGCGGGGAGGGGGGCGTGGGGGAGGGGGTACTGTCACGCTCCCCGGCTCCCCTGTCACGCTCCCTGGCTCCCCTGCCACGCTCCCCGGCTCCCCTGCCACGCTCCCCGGCTTCCCTGCCTCGCTCCCCGGCTCCTCGTCCAGGCGTCCCCCGCTCCACAGCCTCCATGCCCCATCACCTGCGGTCCCCAGGCAGCCCGGTCCCCGCTCCCGGCGCCCGTCGGCAACTCTGCTCCAGCTCGGCTCTCCTGCCTCCTGTTCACCGCTCCCTGCTCTGGCTTCTGGCACCCGGGCCTTGCGCATGCGCATTAGGGCGCGCGCGCGGTCATTGACCCTCTCTTAAAGGGCCAGTGTCCTCAAACAGGATATTGAAGAATCAGGTACAGGATATATAGGGAGATCCTTTCCAAGTGGGCGGGGCCTGTTCTTCGTGTTTTACTAAGCTAGGAGTCAGGTCTCCTTGTGTCTTGTGGTATACTTACCTATCTCTCTCCTAGAGCCGCTCCTGCCTCGCCAACCGGTCCTGACGATACCCGAACCCCGAACGGTGACGGTCTGCCATCCCGTCAGTTCATACCATCTCCGATCCCTGTGGTGACCCGTCTTCTCGCTCCGTCGGTTCCGGACTCTGCCTGACGTCATCTCGGCCTCCGAACCTGAGCTCCGTCACCCGGACTACGTTCAGTGACTCCGTGGTCACAGGGACTTCTACTCTCCACACCTCTGAACGGACTGTCCTGCTACCCGTAGTGCTCCGGCTACCGGGCACCTTGCCTTCGGTGAGGTGTTCAGCCCAGTGGATCCACCTCCTGGGTCTGCCCGTCCACCTGGCCCTAACATTCTCCTACTGAGAGAGTTTATACCAGCAATATTTGTGTGGTCTGAATTCCTCCCGCTAGCACTCAGTTACTTTCCATTTGAGATTCAGCAGACATTCACTGGAGGGAGATTTCCCAAAACTGTAGGATTATCCTTATCATGGTCATCTATTGAATACAATGCAATGTCGTATTATTGCGGTGTATTCTAAAATTGATGATCACTTATGAAGCCTAGATAATGGCATTTTGTACAACACAAATGGGTTAATAAGTATTTCCAGGCTATGCCATAAATTTCAGGTATGTAGGGGTTTGCTTCACTCTGGTATAGATTTAATGGATGGGTACCTGTGCATGGCTTTCCCTGTCGAGCCTCGGCTATTTCCATGACTTCCATAGACATAAATGGAGAAAGCCTCACAGATCTGTAGCCTCCTTTCCATTCATTCTCCAGCAATGGTGAGTGGTGGCCTATGGACTCCCATTTTCCCAGTCGGTCAGAGTTCAGTGAGTCAGATCCCTACCTATATAGGCACCTGCAGAATTCAGGGACTTTGTCCTCCCACTACGTGTCTATTTTAGTCTTTTTAAGACGTCTCCACACTTTCTCCAGGGTTAGACAGGTGACATTTAATGGAGTTTACTTTATCGCCCAGCGTTTCACCTGACATTTCATTTTTCTCTGTAAATGCGGTGGAGAAGACATACTGAATAAATTGACTCTTTCCTCGCTCTCCCCCCCAGAATTCCTTCTAGAAATGTTTTTAAGGAACCAACACTTTAATATCAATGTTATGCCACTGATATAATTGATCACTATCGTAATAGTATGATCATATCATTAATATCAATCTATCAGTTACAGGGAGGAATGAAGAGAGTGAATAGAAGATTTTTCCTTTTATTTTTAACCCTTTCCTAGCCCGCTTTCATCCAGCACGATGTTGGTTGCCATTTTGCTGGATTTAACTCAAGCAAATCTCAACTTCCTGTTTGAGGCTCATTTGTATATGGGAGGGAGGAAACGTTTCAAGATGAGTGGTGACTATGGCGGCCATTTTGAAGTCGGCGATTTTGGATCCATCTTTATTTTTTCAAATGGGAAGAGGGTCGTGTAATACATCAAACTTATTGAGAATTTCACAAGAAAAACAATGGTGTGCTTGGTTTTAACATAACTTTATTCGTCATTAGTTATTTACTATTTTTTGACCCTCTTCTCCCACTCTTGACACACTGATAGCAACACCGCAGAAGAAATGCTACCACAGGCTTACAGTATCCGTTGTTTAACCCCTTAACGACCGCGGGCCATAAAATTACGTCCTAGCGGTCATAACGTTACTGACCGCCATGATCACGTGATTTCTGATGGTTGTCATGGTAGCACAGGGTCATGTGATGACTCCTGTGCTAGACATGAACTACTTTCTCTTTCGCTTTCCACGGAGGCCAGGGAAGCAGAAAGTGCACGTATCTGCTGTTTACAGCTGTGTAGCTGTGATCAGCAGATAGTGCAGAGCGATCGGATTGCTGATCGCAATAGCCCCCTAGGGGGACTAGTAAAATAAAAAAAAAGTAAAAAAAAAAGTTTTAAAAAATTAAAAAAAAAAACAAAAAACATAAAAGTTCAAATCACCCCCCTTTCGCCCCATTGAAAATTAAAGGGTGAAAAAAATTAAATATATACACACATTTGGTATCGCCGAGTTCAGAAATGCCCGATCTATCAAAATATAAAATCAATTATTCTGATCAGTAAACGGCGTAGCGGCAAAAAAATTCCAAAAGCCAAAATGACTTTTTTTGTCGCCACAACTTTTACGCAAAATGTAATAACAGGCGATCAAAACGTAGCATCTGTGCAAAAATGGTACCGTTAAAAACGTCAGCTCGAGTCGCAAAAAATAAGCTGTCACTGAGCCATAGATCCCGAAAAATGAGAACGCTACGGCTCACGGAATATGGCGTAAAACGTGCGCCACTTTGTTCAGACAGACTTCCGAATTTTATTTAACCCCTTATATAAAAGTAAACCTATTCATGTTTGGTGTCTACGAACTCGCACTGACCTGACGCATCACACCCACACATCAGTTTTACCATACAGTGAACACAGTGAATAAAATATCTCAAAAACAATAGTGCTATCGCACTTTTTTTGCAATTTTTCTGCATTTGGATTTTTTTTGCCATTTTCCAGTACACTATATGGTAAAACCTATGGTTTCATTGAAAAGTACAGCTCGTTCCGCAAAAAATGAGCCCTCACATGACCATATTGACTGAAAAATAAAAAAGTTACGTCTCTTAGAAAAAGAATGGCGAAAAAAAAAAAACGGAAAGCGAAAAATCGGCCGGTCGTGAAGGGGTTAAGATACTGCACGTCTTGTATCTTCACAACATAGACAATTGCCTTCAGCTGACCCCAAAGATAAAATTCTAAGGGGGTCAGATCGGGAGACCTTGGTGGCCATTCAACTGACCCACGATGAACAATACACTCTCCAGGACACTGTTCATGTAGGAATGCTCGGACCTGTGATTGTGCACCACCACATTATGGGAGTCAGGTCCCAGAAAACAATCTGCAGCATGTCAATTCTTTCAGTGTTTCTGCACCTTTTTTTTCACCCATCGACGTCAATGGGTGACAGTCAATACCGCTATAAAAACGCAGGTATAACTGATGCGGGTTTGCTGAGGTTTTTGTAGTGTTTTGCTTGTGTTTTTTGCACATGTTTTAGACAGCATTGAATGCTATAGAAGATTTGGAAAACTGCTTGTGTTTCCCATTGACTTCCATTATGCTCGGTGCTTGAGTCCAATGCGTCTAAGCGTCCGACTTGCTCGTTTCAAGTACTGAGCACCCGAGCATGGTAGTGCTCTCTCATCACTAATAATAATAACCTATTTGACCTCTGAGTCAATATGAGTGTCAAATGCTCCCTGAGCTTCCCTATGGCACAGTCCCATAGAGTGAGCTCACAAGAGCTGTATGACTCGCATGAGTCTCGTATCGCATCACCCGGCACGGCCTGCTTCTCTCCTGACAGGAGCGGGTCGGCTGCATATATTTCTATACAGCTGAGACACTCCTGTCCAGAGCGGCAGGCCATGCCGGGAGATGCGATACGAGACTCGTACGTATTACACGTGAGTGACTCCCAAGTATGACTCCGGCCATATGGTAAGTATTTTCTTGCATTGGTTACAGCTAGGGATGATCAAATACCTCAAATATTCGGTTTCGCGAATAGTTGCCGAATAGGTCGCCGCTATTCGACTATTCGCGAATATTCGATGCACAATGTAAGTCTCTGGGAAACCTGAATAACAACTATTCAGAACTATTCAGGCTTCCCATAGACTTAAATTACACATTGAATATTCGCAAAGTGGTGACCTATTCGTCGGATATTCGCGAAGCCAAATATTTGAGGTATTCGATCATCCTTATTTACAGGATCTATAGAGATAGAGAATAGCTAGAAATAGATAGACAGAGTGACAGACAGACATATTGACAGAGCAGCAGCAGCATCTAAATGGTTAACAGCAGCGATTACAGTTTAGGTAGAATTTCAGAAGAATCATTGGCAAGTGTCAACTTCATCTCTATTGAGCAGGACATTAATTCACTAAGATCACAATACAAACTGCTTTACATGGCAGCCTGTAGTCTGCAGACTGATCCTCAGTACAATGCATGGAATTTCACAATGGCCTGTCACTTACCATAAATATGCAATTCTTTTATTTGCTGTTCTTCTGAATCTGGCATATTTTAGTGTGTGTGTGTGCTCCTCTCCATTCCTGAGATACTGCAATCTCTTCCCTGTAAGTAAAAACTAGTCTTTATAGCCAAGTGGGCGTGGTCAGTAACGCTTTTCGCGGGCCACACCCATTTGGATAAAATTCCTAGATTTACATACAGAGAGGAGAGGGGTGGGGCACATATCAGGAACTGAGGGGTGCAGGAACAAAATAAAAACAACATCAGATACAGGAAAACAGAAGCATTTACATCAGGTCCATTTTCAAGGAGGTTTTCAGTATTTTAAAATCCCGTCATAAGCTGCTGATTAATAATAAGAAATAGATATTCATCTTTCACATCTCCCATCTTCTTCCAGTTGGCGCTGTGGTGCTGCCTCTCCCCCGCCGCTCTTGGCATAGCAGGCAGCACTGATGACATCTCACCTGTCATGTGACGGAAGCAGCCAATCATGTGCACAGTACATCATTTACCACTTAACCCAGACTGGCGGGAGGGCACAGAACCAGCCCGGTCAATATGTAAATATAAGAGTAATAAAGGCAGATCTACGCTTTAAAATAGCCTCAGGATAGTAAAACCATTTAATTTGCCAGTCTGTCCGCCCGTATGTAACAATATATTCAGTTCTGTGTGAGAGCTGCCTCTGCTGACCCCGGAGTTATTAGTGGATTATGTATCTTGTAATTACTCCTGCGCTCTTGTTGGCAGCGCCGCTGATTTGTAGCCGGGATCACTTATATTCTAGTCAGCTAATTGGATACAAATGATGCATTAGCATGCTGATGTCAGTGTGTCGCACTGACACTGACAGTGTTTAGTGAAGGATCAGGCGCTGCTCTGCATCCGGGGCCCATCTACTAATGTGTGATAATGAAGATTTCATACATCTCCTCTAAAGATCAGCCAACAAGTCACAGTCAGCAGCATCTTGTGGCTTCTTGTTATCGCACTATACACATATTTTCCGTAAGTTTAGAAAACATTATTGGCCTCAAAGATTTTGTGATAAAAAAAATAATCAAAGCTGATTCTAAGAAGTGTTCAGACAGGTAAAAAACATAGTTAACATCTAAAGGAGGGTAACGTGGACTGTAATTCTAATATTTAATAATTTTAGGTGACTTTGTCATTCACATCGTCTGATCTGTGGGACCCTTACCGATCCTGAGAATAAGGGGACACAAAAACTCCATCTAGCAGCAGCATGTTGTAGAGCCGGGGTCTCAAACACGCGGCTTGCGGGATGCATGTGGATGGGCACATTACTACAGGATAGAGACAAGGGTGGGCACATTACTACAGGATGGGCACATTACTACAAGATGGGGATAAGGATGGGCACATTACAACAGGATAGGGACAAGGATGGGCACATTACTACAAGATGGGGACAAGGATGGGCACATTACTACAAGATGGGGATAAGGATGGGCACATTACTACAAGATGGGGACAAGGATGGGCACATTACTACAAGATGGGGATAAGGATGGGCACATTACTACAAGATGGGGAAAAGAATGGGCAATTACTACAGGATAGGGACAAGGGTGGGCACATTACTACAGGATGGGCACATTACTACAAGATGGGGATAAGGATGGGCACATTACAACAGGATAGGGAAAAGGATGGGCACATTACTACAAGATGGGGACAAGGATGGGCACATTACTACAAGATGGGGATAAGGATGGGCACATTACTACAAGATGGGGACAAGGATGGGCACATTACTACAAGATGGGGATAAGGATGGGCACATTACTACAAGATGGGGAAAAGAATGGGCACATTACTACAAGATGGGGATAAAGATGGGCACATTACTACAAGATGGGGAAAAGAATGGGCACATTACTGCAGGATAGGGTGAACGCAGGTCCAGGCCTCCCGGTCTCCAAACAGGTATATTTATCCCTTTGGACATTGTTCCTTTTGAGTTTTCTCTGTGGCTGATATGGCCTTTGCGTGTAATATATTATAAGTCCACGTGGTGATTAATGTTACACGTGATCCACAGTTTACCTTTGTATATATGTATGCCTGTTTTCTCTGGCAAGTTTGCCTTTGTATACTATGTATAAAATCATTTTTCATCTATACTGTGTATATGGCGAACAATTATATGTTTCCTGAGTGATTTATCATTCATTTGCCGGGAGTTTCTGATATCGGTGTCTCTTGTGATTGTGCCGCTCACCATTACCCTAATAAAGTTTTTCACCTTTGCAATTGGGCTCCTTTGGTCATTTTCTCTCTTCTCTGGCTCATAGGATAGAGACAAGGATGGGCAAATTACTACAGGATAGGGACAAGGGTGGGCACATTACTACAGGATGGGCACATTACTACAAGATGGGGATAAGGATGGGCACATTACAACAGGATAGGGACAAGGATGGGCACATTACTACAAGATGGGGACAAGGATGGGCACATTACTACAAGATGGGGATAAGGATGGGCACATTACTACAAGATGGGGACAAGGATGGGCACATTACTACAAGATGGGGATAAGGATGGGCACATTACTACAAGATGGGGAAAAGAATGGGCACATTACTGCAGGATAGGCACATTACTATAAGATGGGGATAAGGATGGGCACATTACTACAGGATGGGCACATTACTACAAGATTGGGATAAAAATGGGCACATTACTACAAGATGGGGATAAGGATGGGCACATTACTACAAGATGGCCACATTACTACAGGATGGGGACAAGGAAGAGCACATACTACAAGATGGGGCACATTACTACATGATGGGTGGACAAGGATGGCGCATTACTACAGGATGGGGACAAGGATAGGCACAATACTACAGGATAAAGTATATTAGAAACATGAGAAATAAGAAAAGCCTTTGCCCTCTAAGAATCCCCCAAGTAATTGTGACCAAGAAATTCATGAAGTAGTAGGAAGCTGCTTTTGCAACATGGTTCACCATACCGTCAACCGCACAGCTTGCACATATAAGACAACCCTGAATATAAAACTTAACAAATTGATATAAAATTGAATTTTTTTTTTAGAAACAGCGCCACTCTTGTCCATAGACTGTCTATGGTACTGCAGATCAACTCCCATTTAATGTGTTAATATTTCAAAAATAAATGTGGGTCATCTAATGAAAAAGTTTGATGACACCAGAGTGCACTAAATCCTTTCCCAACCTTTGAAGGGCGGAAAAAAGGGTGTTTTATCTCTGTGGCTATTTTCCTTACTTGTTTGCCAAAATAACTGTGGAGGAGGAAATCCTATGCAGTTTCACAGTCCATAAAAAAGGCTGAATAGAGCCAGTTCCTCATCCTCCCGATCAGATGGACTCGTAAATTCTGTTTAGGACAGTTATCTGGTCACAACAATCGTAGTGGGATTATATATTAATTGTATTGCATTTCATGGCTCACAATTACTGATGGAGTGTTGGAGACCAAAGGGTTTATACACTTTATAGACTGCGCAGAAAAATTAGGAAAATTATTATTTTGACCACATCATCATTTTTATGCAGATTTTCCAACTCTGCGCTGTATATACCTGAATACTTATTGGATGAAGCAGATCAGGTGATGTGTATTTGTGTAATGAAGGAGGGTGCGGGATAAGGATATAGCAACCTTTATCAAGGTGTGCACAATTATTATTCAGCTTGTTTCCCTCGGGCAAAATGGGACAAAACAAGAGATTTAATGGACACTGAAAATTGAAAAATTGTGAAAAGTCAAAAGGAGGCAGCACTCCTGAAATTGCTAAGATATTGGGGCACGATCACAGAACTATAAGAAGTTTTGTTCCCAATGGTAAACAGAGTTGCAAAAAACATGTTGAGAAAAAAAAAGGCGCAGATTAATTGCCAAAGATGTGAGAAGAATCAGACATGAAGCACCCAGGAACCAATTATCATCCAGAGCTGTCATATTCCAGAACTGCAACCTCTCTGGAGGCCCCAGAAAAACAAAGGTGTTCAGTGAGAAACAGCCAATGAAAGTAAGGCTGAAACCGACCACCACTGAGCAAGATACAGAAGTACATGGTGTTCAGTGAGACACAGCCGATGTAAGGAAAACTGAAACCGACCACCACTGAGCAAGACACAGAAGTACATGGTGTTCAGTGAGACACAGCAAAGGTAAGGAAGGCTGAAACGGACCACCACTGAGCAAGACACAGAAGTACATGGTGTTCAGTGAGACACAGCCGATGTAAGGAAAACTGAAACCGACCACCACTGAGCAAGACACAGAAGTACATGGTGTTCAGTGAGACACAGCAAAGGTAAGGAAAATTGAGACCGACCACCACTGAGAAAGACACAGAAGTACGAGGTGTTCAGTGAGACACAGCCAAGGTAAAGAAGGCTGCAACTGACCACCACTGAGCAAGACACAGATGTTATGATCCGGTAACCGTGGAAGATTACAAAAAACTTCCATTAATGGAAACACACCAAGAACAACAAAAGTAGTTGGGATCTGAGCTGACCGCAATCCCTTATCTATCACACCACACTAGAAGTAGCCGTGGAGTGTTCCCAAAATACCTAGACGCCTCGTCACAGCCTGACAAACTAGCTACGCCTGACAGATAGAAATGAGGAAATCTACCTTGCCTCAGAGTAGTCCCCAAAGGAGTAGACAGCCCCCGACATATATAGATTATGGTGATGTAAGAAAACACGATACACAGATAGGAAAAATAGATTTAGCAAGGGCCCAACTAACTAGCTACAAAGAAAAGGAAAGGAAACTGATTGTGGTCAGTACAAAAAATTCTGCAGAAAAATACCAATCTCCTGATAGTAAAAATATCCCTGGAGGTCACACGATCTCATCCCCACTATATCAGGTAATCCTGTAAATAATGGAAGAGACAAAATACCAAAAAGAACACAAAAATACAAAAGTGCAAATAATCAAGTTAGAAAAGAAGAAACTCCGTTTTCAAGCAGATGAGCTAGCAAAGGGGACACCCCCATGCTCACTACACTAGAGAAACAAAACTTTACCTGCAAGAAAACAGATACAAAACAAAACCAAGAAAAACAAACACCCTAAGGTGTAAACCAGGAAGCAAGGAAAAAACAAGCAAACATATTTGCAGTAGTCTTGCATAGGGACACAGGGAAGAACAGAACTCCAAGCCAGGTTCAGAGACTGAGGAAAATTAAATTATAACCGGCACTAGCAAAGATAAAAGTGCTCTCCTATATACACCAGGCTTGTCTGCAATAGGATTTCCTTAATTCCTAATTAACGCCAACACCTGTCTGAGTCACAGGCTCAGACGCAGACTCAACTCCACTACCATTCCTGGCTACCAGAGGGAGCTCCAAAACAGCACCCACACACGACATTCACAACACACAGAATTACAAGGTGTTCAGTGAGACACACCCAAGGTAGGGGAGGCTGAAACCGACCACCACTGAGCAAAACACAGAAATACATGGTATTCAGTGAGACACAGCCAATGTAAGGAAAACTGTAACCGATTACCACTGAGAAAGACACAGAAGTACAAGGTGTTCAGTGGGACAGCCAGGGTAAGGAAAACTGAAATCGACCACCACCGAGCAAGACAGAGAAGTACAAGTTATTCAGTGAGACGCAGCCAATGTAACGAAGGCTGAAACCGACTACCACTGAGTAGGATACAGAAGTACATGATATTCAGTGAGACAGAGCCAAGGTAAGGAAGGCTGAAACTGACCACCACTGAGCAAGCCAGAGAAGTACAAGATGTTCAGTGAGACAGCCAACGCAAGGAAGGTTAAAACTGACCACCACTGAGCAAGACAGAAAAGTACAAGGTGTTCTGTACTCAGAGCCCCAGCCAAGGTGAGGAGGCTGCAATCCAACCACCAATGAACAAGACACAGACGGTGAGATGTCAAGACTGAACCAAAAAATATCTGGAGATTTTTCAAATATTTTATGGACTGATGAGATGAGAGTGACTCTTGCCGGACCAGATAGATGGGCCTGTGGCTGGATTAGTAAGGAGCACAGACCTCAACTTTGACTCACATGCCAGCAAGGTGGAGATGGGGTCCTGCTATGGGCTGGTATCATCAAAGATGAGCCTGTTGGTTCTTTTTTTATGAAGATGGACTCAAAACACAACTTCCAAACCTGCTGCCCGTTTTTAGAAAACAGTTTCTTCAAGCAGTGGCACAGGAAAACATCTGCATCTTTCAAGAAAACTATTATCTTTTTGTCGGACAATGTTCCATCACAGCATTGAAGTCTTCACTACTTGGCTGCCAGTAAAAGCCTTAAAAGATAAAAAAAATAATGACCTGGCCCCTACCACACCAGACCTAAACCTTACTGAGAACTTGTGAGCCCTTCTTAAATGGGGGAAACACTCACCTCTGTGATCAGTATCTGTGAGGCTGTGATTTATTGATCCTCAATGGATTAATAAACTGACAAACTCCATGGTTGAAAGGTTTATGAATATCATTGAAAAGATATATTGGTCACTGATATTTATGTTCCTGTTTTTTTATTACATTTTGATAATCGGACCATGATATAACTATCTCGTCATCTGTCCCATCCAGTATTATATATTGAAATATCTGCTATAACCTGATAGTAATGCATAAAGAAGCCTCACACGGTGATTGTATCAATAGTGCAGGCGTGAACCCAAGTGCAGAACTAGAACATTAAAAATAAGTGAGCCGCTTAGCATTTTTATTGAAGGCATCAGTGGTTTTATGATGGAGACGGTTCCATGCTACAACCATTAATGCTCTGAATTCAGCAGACAAACCCAGTGTTCGCTTATAAACAGCATGTCTCCAAACCGCCTCGTATTTTTTATTCTTAAGCCTCTATAAACCTTTTTAGCTTCTTTCAAATTGGATCCTTTTGTTTATTGAGATCCTCAGCAGAGATTTTATACTCTACAATGCAAAAATAAATCTGCAGCGACATCGGGGCACAACATCCATATATTCCACAAATGATACATGTGCCGCAGATTCAATTCAGATTTATTTCCATAATTGAACCTAGGCTTAAAGGAACTTGTCATCAGCATTTTATACCCCAAACTAGAGATGAGCAGAAGTTTTGAAATTCGAATTCGCTGGCGTTGCCGAATTTTCCTCAAGAATTTGATTTATGGTGAATAAATGTGTGCAAATCTTAATACAGTGGAACTTCGCTTAACGAGTAACCCAGTTAACGAGAATTTCGCTTAATAAGCAAAGCTTTCTGTAAATTTGTAACTCAGTTTACGAGCAAGCTTTGCTGTACGAGCAAAAATACTGACCGCACACACTTCCGGTTCTATACATCCACCGCGCTCTAACCCGCTCTTACAGTCTGCACAAACACACACAAGCATTCACAAACACGCACAAACAAACACGCACGCACACACATACAGTATTATGCTCACCTTACCTTCCGTTCCACCGCCGGCCTCATGGTTCTTGTAGTTCCCCGGTACATCGCGACGAGGTAGGAATCCTGGTGGCGAACTACAAGATCCAGGAGGCTGGCGATGGAATGGAAGGTAAGGTGAGCATAATATGTGTACCTTCTGTTCCATCGCCGGTCTCCTGGGTCCTGTAGTTCGCCGATATAGGCTGTGCATCGGCAACCATAGCGACGAAGCAGGAACTTCCTCTGTCACCGCTACTCAAAGGCAGCGCGCTGGCCGACCAGAGGCAAGCGGCTCCTGCCTTTGACGTCAGCGCTCTGGCAGCGGAAGTTCCTCCCTCATCGTGATGGTAACCCGATACACAGCCCGTACCGGAGAACAGCAAGTCCCAGGAGACTGGCGATGGAACGGAAGGTAAGGTGAGCATAATACAGTATGTGCGTGTGCATGCGTGCTTGTGTGGAATGGCACAATAGGGGACCATGATGGCACATTTAACAAGTTGTGGAACAAATTGTCTGCATTGCAATGATTTCCTATGGGAAATCTTGCTCTGCTGAACGAGTAACTTGGTTAACAAGCACACTCCCAGAACGGATTGTTCTCGTTAACCAAGGTTCCACTGTACTGGCAATCATGTAATTGCTCAGAAAATAAGAGAGAAAGGAGGGGGTGAGGGGGGGAGAGAGAGAAAGAAAGAGAGAGAACTCCACTGATCAAATGAGCTTACACTCTACAGGAGAGAGAAAACCCTGCTGATCATAAGATCTTACACTCTACAAGAGAGAAAGAGAGGACCTCACTTATCATAAGAGCTTACACTCTACAGGAGAGAGAGAACCCCGCTGACTATAAAAGCTTACACTCTACTGGAGAGAGGACCTCACTGATCATAAGATATTACACTCTACAGGAGGGAAAGAGAGGACCTCTCATCATAAGAGCTTACACTCTACAGGAGAAAGAGAACCCCGCTGAGTATAACAGCTTAAGCTGGTGTCACACATAACGACGACGACAACGACGTCGCTGCTACGTCACCATTTTCTGTGACGTTGCAGCGACGTCCCGTCGCTGTCGCTGTGTGTGACATCCAGCAACGACCTGGCCCCTGCTGTGAGGTCGCCGGTCGTTGCTGAATGTCCAGCTTCATTTTTTGGTCGTCACTCTCCCGCTGTGACACACACATCGCTGTGTGTGACAGCGAGAGAGCGACGAAATGAAGCGATCAGGAGCCGGCACTGGCAGCTGCGGTAAGCTGTAACCAGCGTAAACATCGGGTAACCAAGGGAAGACCTTTCCCTGGTTACCCGATGTTTACGCTGGTTACCAGCCTCCGCTCTTGCTGCCAGTGCCGGCTCCTGCACTGTGACATGTGGCTGCAGTACGCATCGGGTAATTAACCCGATGTATACTGTAGCAAGGAGAGCAAGGAGCCAGCGCTAAGCAGTGCGCGCGGCTCCCTGCTCTCTGCACTGTGACATGTAGCTGCAGCACACATCGGGTTAATTAACCCGATGTGTACTGTACCTAGGAGAGCAAGGAGCCAGCGCTAAGCGCGGCTCCCTGCTCTCTGCACATGTAGCACAGCGACGTTATGATCGCTGCTTCTGCTGTGTTTGACAGCTAAGCAGCGATCATAACAGCGACTGACAAGGTCGCTGTTACGTCACCGAAAATGGTGACGTAACAGCGACGTCGTTGTCGCTGTCGCTTAGTGTGACACCAGCTTTACACTCTAAGGAGAGAGAGGACCCTGCTGACTAAAAGCTTACACTCTACAGGAGACAGAGTAGACCTCAATGACCATAAGAGCTCACACTATACAGGAGAAAAAGTGGACCTCACTGACCATAAGAGCTCGCTCACACTATACAGGAGAAAGAGTGGACCTCACTGACCAAAAGAGCTCACACTCTACAGGAGAAAGAGGGGACCTCGCTGACCATAAGAGTTTACACTCTACAGAGGCAAGAGAGGACCCCACTGACCACAAGAGCTTAAACTCTACAGGAGAAAGAGTGGACCTCGCTGCCCAAAACAGCTGACACAATACAGGAGAGAGAAAGAGAGAAGCCTGCTGACCATAAGAGCTTATGTAGCGCCCCTGAAGCCATCAGGGAGCTACAAGGCATTG